>NW_017100190.1:666352-675885 GCF_001263275.1 Habropoda laboriosa | reverse complement strand
GCTCCAGGTAGACCAGATCCTTCGGCCCCGGTGGCTTGTGCTCGGGGTTGTAAGGCTTCAGCTGGAAGTTGTACCGATGTCGACGACCCAGACCCTCTCGATGACCGTGCACCGAATTGCTCGCCGAATTGCTCACGATCGTGTTCCCATTTCCTCGTACTCGGTCCGAGTTGCTCACCATTACTCTCGACGCGCCGTCGAAACGGTCTTTCAGATTGTCACCGACCACGCGGAAGTTTGGCAGCCTCATCCAGCAGGTCTTGACGGTGCAGGAACCGGACATTCCGTGGCATTTGCACTCTTGTCGCATCTCCGAGGACACGTGCTGTAACAAATCGACGAACATCTTACTCTCTTCTTCCCTTCCGTCCTTCCTTTCGTTCAGAGGATACGAATAAGAAACTTACAGCTCTGCCAGCCTCGTTGTTGTGCAGATTCATCTTCTCGCGCAGGTTTCGACCTCGTTCTCCCGTGTCGACGAATTCACGGGAGAACTTGAACCCGTAACCGATGTTGTCCGAACATCCGCCCCATTCCCAATCCCGCGCCCCGGACGGTGCGCGCGATTGATGAGTGTAGTCGCAGGAGCACGACTGGATGCTGCCCTCGCTGCACGCTCTCGCGATGCTGTGGGTAACTGCTGCACTCGTGATGGCGTAGATGAAGGCAGTCTCTCGACAACCTGAAATGAACCGACGCTGGACGTTAACGGTCCGTCACCTTACGAAGAACAGAAAGGACCGTCGCAAGGGAGGACAAAACTTTTGCTACCTCGGTCCGGTAAACGTGGGAGGCGAGCGATGACGTCAGGGAACGTCTCAATTCCTCGCCGTGGACTACCTGCGCGCGAGATCTTCTCTGCGCAGGTGTGGAAGAAAGCCACGGCGACGGAGGCTCTGCCTGGCTTGCAGAGAGATGGAGGAGGATAGAGGGAAAGGGAACGCGACCTTAACCCTGAGTGGGCTGACCCCAGAGGCACCTCGACCTTATCTGCATAAGGCGCAGGTGCCTGCCGGCACCTTTGCGAACAGCCGTTTCGCAAATTGCCACGTTTACGGTCGTGCAGATAACGTTCCGTTATCGCGGCGAGGCTCTGACGAACGATATTCGCCGGATAGATGGCCAGGCCTTGACTTAACTAAGAGTTTGAAGAAAAAGCGGGGAGAATGGGAAGTAAGACGTCGAAACGAAACGCGAACGGTGAGAGAGAGAGAGAGAGAGAGAGAGAGAGAGCGGAAGAATAGAAATGGGTGCCGGGGACGATAATCGAGCATGTCAAATTTCGGAGCGAGATCCGAATTCGTCACGAGTGTTTCCCGCGCACGGCAGTAGGCAACGTTCGCGTTCACGCGCACCCTACGAGGCCAGAAAGGGAAGCCTTCACGGTGGAACGCGCGAAGAAAAGGCCGATCCACGGAAGAAAGGAAGACGTGTAAAGAAACGATTTTCCCTAATCCCCGAGTCCGAAGCGAACGCCGGAGGCAAGAACGGCGGTCAACGGAAGCGACGGTCCTTTCCCCAGCCTCGGGGTAACTCACGAGGAACGACCGACGGAGAAGGAAGCGCAAGATTTACGCCGTTCCACCGTGTTACCGTTGTACCTCGACCTCTCTCCCTCGAAATTTCATCCGTTCCAGATATTATTCCTCATCATCTCCGACTACCATGACCAACAGAGCCGAGAGTTTCGTCTTCTTTTCCCTTTTCGCCGTTCTTCCCGATACGCGATGAAATCATCCCGCGTTGCCGGGAACACCGATAAGTACCGAAGAGATCCGTTGGAAAGTTTACGATCTTCAAACAGTACGACGGATAGAGATAAGAGAGAATTGCTCGCGAGGCGAAAAATCGTTATCGAAGTGAGAAAAAGAGGAAAGGACCGAAGAGAAAGCTCGATAATCCGGAGGGGAAGTTATTTGTCGTAGTGGAGGTGGTGGTGGCGGAGGAGCAGCTCGCGCGACCAACGCTTGTCGACGCTCGGCTCGTCGTTGGTTCGCCGCGCGATAAACGATTTCACGTTTGCTTTATCGGCCCGTGCAAATAGAGTTCGAGCAAGGTGGAGTTGTCGCAGGGCAAACATCGCTGGAAATTCCTGGTCGGTATTATACATCTGTTTATCCAGAGGGGGGAAGAAAAGGGTCCGAGTGCGATCGAAATTTTGCGCGGCGAGAACTGGAGGCAGAGAGGCAGAGAAGCAGAGAAGCAGATGCGTCCGCGTTTCGAGAACGCGACGCACGACTTTACGGCGCACGTTCGCGTCCGTGCTGAAATTCCAGGGAGATAAAATCGCCGGAAATTATTGCTACCGCGGCAGCGGAGCGAGGACGAAGAGCGGAGGGGGAAGGCAGACGCGACGTCGATGTTGGAAAAACTGCATCGACCGGCTGGCTTGAATGCAAAAGTGGCGGAGGGGCGATGAGAAAATGACGGGGAAAGGGGTGCGAAAACGCGAGCGCCATATAGGCGGTGGACTGTCCCCGGGAACCGGAGCGTGTGGAAGCAAACAAGATGTAAAAATCACGGAGGACCGATGGGGGGCAACAGGCCCATTGGCTCGCGGCTCACGTTTTCGCAAGAAATCGTGGCGTGCCGTCGACACATGTAGCCCATCATAGGCCGCGATTTATGGCGGCGTAACGCCGTCGCAAAAACCCGACGGCGAGTCTCCGTATAAGACGCGACGCTCGCGCGCCACGCCGCGCCGATATCGATCGCGAATTTCCCCTATAAATGGCCTCTCGATCCTCCCCCTCTCCTCGGTGCGCAGGTACCCGAGCGGTCGGCACGGTTCGTTCCGCGTTACTCTGGAGCGGAATCGACGCGAGAGGGAAAACGCGAGGCCACACGGAGGCTTCGCGGGATTCGCAGTTTACCGAGCAATTAGGCGGCTAAGGAACTCGCCGCGGCATCCACGCAAGCACCGACACCTCGGACGCTGTGTGCGCACGGCCGCAGGGAGAAGCGAGGGTAGACACCGATGCGGTAGGTGGCTCTTGGCGGCGAAATGATTACAGGCCGCGAACCTACTCACTGCCAGCTATAATATCGAGTACAGACGCTCCGAAAAGTTTCGCCGCGTTCTTTCGGCTCGGGACACGCGCGGGGTACGAACGGACGTTACACAGATCTCGTACACGGTCGAGTGCAAAGAGTAGAGAACCAGAGAGAGGAAGAGGGGTGAAATGCGAGAAGAAAAGGATCGTCGAGTCGGGGTGTAATGGTGCAACCCCCCGCGTAATCCGGAAACGACCGTTTAGGTGGACGCGTGAGCAACCGACCAGTCTGCGCGATCCCCTCCACGATTTTTAAATACGAGCACCAGTATTACGAATCGACGATAGCGATCTCCGTTTCCCCTACGCCAGATCTAATCTCGAAGATCGGCTCGACGACAAAAGAAAGTAGCGCCGGTTACGATCCTCCTCCTGATTAAACCGAGACGGTCGCAGGGGATGATTTCGATCCACGCGTAGCTAGGATTCTGGCAAGAACCCTCCTCCTCCGACAGAGTGAAATAAAATAGACGGTAGGACGCGTGGCGCAACGGGTTACGCGAACACAGCCGATCACTTCCTCTCCGCTATTTTGTATCCGCGTTGTGTTTCTTTTTTCGGCCTTACTAGCGCGATAAGTGGCCATATGGGGACACTGGACGCGTTGGGGCGGGAGCGGGCCGAGCGAAAAAGCTCGGCTTACAATCGCCTCGACGAGATCTAAAAGAGCCGCAGGGGAGCCAGAACTGGTACGAGAAGGTCCATTATCAGGTTGCAAAACATACATCTGGTCGGTGAGGGCACGTGCCCGGGGCCCTGGGAGCAACGGCACGCCCCTTTCGATCCCCTCGTACCTCGCCGTTTCCGATCCGCTCACTCTCTCCACCCCGCCTAGCTGCAACCCCTCGCGCCGACACCCTTCGAATCACCTCGCGGTGTCCTCTCGTCGAATCTTTGCCACGGGCTTCTGCGGAGATGGCACCGAAATCAGACTACACGCTGCTACGCGTTCCTCACCGACTCCCATTACGACAAATTATCGCGTACAACTAACTAAGCGTAATCTAATTACGCCGGTACCTTAATTACGAGGCCAAACAGTTAGCGGTGCTTCGCGAATCGATCGACTAACGATATTACCGCGTTGAAACTCGAGCACTTTGTATAGGTTATTGAGCGATTGCCTCGCTCATCATCCACCGCGTATCGCGATCGAGAGAGACAACGGCCCCTTACGACGTAGCTCTCGCCGCGATAAGGATTCGCGGAACAAAATCAACGGATTCGCGTCGCTCGCTGTTCGAAAGGGCCGTTCGGCCCACTCCTTTCCTCTCGGTCTCTTCTCTCCAAACTCGTCTCCTGTAAATCTCTATCGGGAATACCGGTTGTCGGAGACGAGCAGCACGGACAATGGGCTGTTTTTTGGAACGTGAAACGAGTCCACCTTAGGTATGGTCCGTTATATATGTATACATGTATACGTAGACGCGGCGTTTTATCGCGAATCTCGATTCTCCTCGGCTAGCCCAACCGTACGGGCAAGTTTCACTTCCGAACCTTCCCGTACACCTTCTCCGATCGTTCGCCGGGTATCGGCCAGGACCGACACTTTTAGCTGCTAATTTCCAAAGGGTAATTAACCGAACAGCGGTCGCGCTCGCGCTCGCGCTCGCGCCGCGGCGGAAAGGGAACGGGAAAGGAAAAAAGTAGAAGCGAAGAGAAAGGAAATCTCGTGCTCACCTCTGTCGACGATCTTGCCAAAGAGGTTTTTCCCACGGAGGAAATTCTTCGTCGAGCAGTTCCAACGACGATTGCGAAACTGATGCTGGCACTCCGCGATCGCCTGGTTCGCGCCCCTCGCCACCGCCATCAGCACGCCTGGGTTTTCCCTCGCCAATTTCCGCTGCTTTCTCCTCAAGGTCGCGTACACCGTCGGGTCCATGTGCAGGGATGCCGGAGACATCGGCAAGAAATTGTTCGGCTCTCCCGCCTTGGCGATCCCCCTGAAGAGAAAATTCATCGAGTTGCTCCGTTTAGTTTGCCGATCGATAAGGGGGGGAAAGAGGAAAAATCGTGAACCGTTTCAAACGAAGAGTTTCGGTCCCACGAACGGAGGAGAGTATTCTCCGTTCCCTGTGTAAAAATCGTGTGAAATCTCGAACGCGACATTGACATTTCGCGCGCGTTCGCTCGACGCTAATTTGGTTCACGCGCAAAAACGGTGCGCTCCGCGAGGCTGAAAGAGGGCCGCGGGGGAAGGGCACGTGGACGGGAAAAAGGGAGGAGGAGGAGAAGAAGGAGCACGAAGGAGAAGGATTAGTTCGAAAGACGAAACTGGTTCAACAGTTTCGGTCAACGGTAGCCGCGCGTATACGAGTGTATACGTGTGTGTATGTATATATAAATCAAGCTGCCGCGCGAGTTCTGCCTGCGAAAGAATTCGCGTCTCGATCGATCGAGCGTCGCGTAGAAAAACGGTCCCCCGTCCCTTCGTGGGAAGAACGTGCAAACTTTCGAGAAACTCCGGAACATCTTCCACGAGCGCCACTCCGCTCGGAACCCCTCCCCGAGGGAGAGATTGGTTATTTTTCCTCGGATGATTCGAAAAATAGCTCGGTGCCCCGTGGCAGGGATCGGATCACTCGTCGTCCCGCATAATAAACAGCTAATCGTCGCTCCGTCGACGGTCCGTTGTCAACGGGTCCCCTGACGCCTAGCAGAGACAGCCGGCGTGTACCCGTGCTCGCTCGGCGATGATCTCTCGTTGACACTCCACTCTCCTCCCGTGGCCGTGTAAATAAACGGGGAATCACGATGCACAGCTCGTAAAAGCGGAAAACCGGCGCACGGGCTGCTGGCCTGGCGGTAGTGGCCACTCCAAACCAAATCTCGTTTCCAAGAGTGGCGCGCGCAACTTCCTTTCGCGGTTTGCCCGAAATCGGAGGAATCTCCGGCTGCCGAAGGCTAATTACCGCGAGAGTCTGCGTGCCGCTTCGGTGACGTCACCGCGTCGCTTCTCCGCGCGCGAAATTCTTGGCCCGCGAACGAATCCGCGACCGTACGCGCGAGCTCGAGCGCGAGCGTTAGCGGCTCGCCCGTTGGAACGTTTATACGATGCATTCGATAAGCGATGTCCATAAATAAGCCGCGCTCCGGACCGGTTAGGATATACCTATCTATTGCTTGTAATTTACGTCGAGCAGAAAGCTCAGGGACGACTCCCGACGACCCTCCTCACTCTCGCGCTTCTTATCCTTCTAGACGGTCCACGTGTTTTCTGCCAACGGACACGCCACCACCACGAAAATAATTTATCGACCGGAGAGGGCTAATAACGATCCGGTGCCACGCGCTCCCAGTGACAAAAGGCTATATTAAATTCGCGCGACTATCGCCGAAAGTTATCTCACGATCAAACTATGTCCCCCGAGCAACTCCTACCGATAAACATCATTTTTTTACTCCCTATCGAAACTTCTGCACCTACCGTTTAGCCGTCTGTTTCTTCTTCGAGCTATTCCATTTCCTTCAATCACCGTCTGCATGTTCGACCACCCGGAATCGTTGCTGCCTATTCCGTCTACGTGTACGCTAACTCGATAAGTAATCCCCTGTTACCGTCGAATATATTACCGATTTGCCGGTGATATCCATTATCTATCGAGGAGAAACCAGCCGCGACAAGCCTCGCCTCCATAAATTCACCGAAAAGTCAATCCGCCTTTCGCCGAGTCGAGTCGACGATAAATTACAACGCGGCCGCGAAATTCGAAACAGGTTGTCGTTCGCGTCTACTCGAATTTACCGTCGTATTAGATTAATTAATTCGTAGCTAATAATTACTTGCGCGACGGACCTGCGTGGCCGGTGTGCGTTTAAATCAACGCGGCTGGAAAAGCAGCCGTGATGAAGAGAGAGAGAGAGAGAGAGAGAGAGACTACCTGGTTGATTTATCGCCGGCGGTTTATCGTTATGTGGATATTTCCGCGACTATCTCTTTTCGTTGCAAACGAGCGCGCGCAACTACGCGCGTATACGCTGAACATTATTTATTACCCGGCTAATGAAGTTAGCCATTATCTAATATCCCATCCTGCGTCCTCTTGTTCCCGCGCGCGCGCACAGACCCACGAGAAATCATTGGCGAATTGAAACGAATGGGCCGCCGGCTTATGATTAATGAATTAATAAGAAGGCGCGCGTGTGTCGCTGCCACCGTTAGCTCGATAAAAGATGCGAGACAGGTGTTAACGCGGCTCTACCCAGCCTTGGTAATTAACCCTCGCAGCTTCACCATTCAGCGTCGCGCTAAAATTTATTTTTCTCCCGTGGAAGAAATTCTATCGCGTACGGTTAGGTTACTTTTCGCGATCGATCCGTCGCGTAGATCCTGTTCGTGCGCGGTACAACTATCTCGCGAACGCGACGAGCTACCTGTGTTTACAGAATTATTCCCACTTACCACCACATCGATCCCCTGCCGCGATTCTTGTTCCTGGTGATTTCGGCGATGGAAGCGTGTATCGCCACCGCCAGGGCGCCGATGATCACCCACAGTCTCATCTTCCGTTCGGACGTAACCGCTTCTCTTCCGGATCTTCTAGCCGATCTCGAAGGACGTCGGTCGAATGGCGAAACACCACGCACCACCCCGTTCACTCACCGGGTTACGAACATCACTCGGTACTATTCGGCGAAAGGTGTCGCGCACATAATAAAGAAGCGTCTCTTCGACCACGAGTAACGTTCGTCGAATGCACACTATGAGAGTACCGGGGAGGTTGGAGGATCCGTTTTAAATCATCGTCGATGGTGTCGCGCGACCTTTACTCGGGGAATTCCGAAGGAAGCTTCGCGAAGAAAGGGAGAGAGAGAGAGAGAGAGAGAGAGAGACACGGCGAGAGGGAGGGAGGGAAAGGGAGAGAGAGAGAGAGAGAGAGAGAGAGAGTCGGCTGTCAAACGGACAGTTGGATCGCAAGAACCGTAATGCCGACAGGCCTTTCGGTGACTGTAGCTGGTAGAGCAGAGCGGGCGACCTCGAGAGCCCGGAAACTCACCCCCCGAAGGGCTTTTTTCGAGGGGTGGGTGTCACCCTTGCCGAGTCCTCGCCGAATCAGACGGTGGTGGGAGAGGCAGGCTGCGGCCGAAGGATACCTGGCAACCCTCCTCGTCGCCTTCCGTCGCTTCTACCGGTCCTTCCAATAATGGGGCAGAAATCGGTAGTCCCGATGAAACTCGACCCTCCGCTGCCTTCCTTTCCTCTCTCCTTTTCCGTCCCGTTTTCCCTCTCGTTTTCCCCTCTCGTTCCCGTCTCCACCGGTCACAAACCACGCAAAGTCCTCCGACGTCCTGCTACGCGCTCTTTATCGCGTATTTAGAGGGCGAGTCGCGCGACCGATCGACCGATCGAACAAACGAACCAACGTATCCAACGAACGAACAAACGTACGAGCGAGCGAGCCGCGAGCGAACGAGCGTCGACCCGCGAGAGAACGCGCCAAGGGGAGAGAAACGACGAGTCGTTTCCTTCTCTTTCGCTTGGTGTCTCGGGGGGTACGGTACCGACTTGGAGAACCAATACCCTTCGACGGACAAGTATAGGCCTCGGCTAGCGACTGCACGAGCTCCTCCGCGGAAGAGCCGATCTCTCTTCAGAGAGAGAACGGAACCTTCTCCCCTCTCCACCCTCCACAGCTCCTCTACGCGTCTCGCTTCTTCTCCCCCTCTAGCAGCCTCCTTCTCTCTCTTCCGCGCCGCTCTCTTCTCTTCTCTTCTCTTCTCTTCACTTCTCTTCACTTCTCTTCTCTTCTCTGCTCTTCTCTGCTCTTCGCTTCTTCTCTCGTTCCTCTTCTCTTCCCTTCCGTTTTCTCCGCCGTCGTTCTACGCGACGGCAACGTTCTCGCTTCCCCTCAGCCGCCGGACCCCCCCAACTATCATCGAATCTCGCCCCGCCTCTCTTCGTCCAGCCCCTGCCCTTCTTCTTCCACTCGATCTTCCTCTCTATTTCTTCTAGATTTTCCTCTTTCCGTTTCTCCGTCTACCCCGATTCGTTCGAAATCGTCCGACAGAAGCGCCTCTTCACCTCCGCGCTTCCCAACTTGGACGAATTTCGGCGGGAGAATCAGCACGAGGGGTAGAAGGTGCCTGGCGTGGCGAGATCGGTGTTCCTGGCATGAGTGTCGGTCATAAAGCAAACGATCCGTTCACGCTTTTCCCCATGGGTCGCCGGTTCACGAGCGAAAGCCACGGTGAAGTTGGCAGGTTCTGGCAGACGTCTCCACTCTGCTCCTCGTTGACGAGCACGTGGCTTTCAAGGGGAAATGGCGGGCGGTCCTTACCAAGGCCACGCCTGTCGGCTTCCCCACCACGTTACTCGTGGTCATCGCGCAACGGACTTTTGTCGAAGCTCTCCCACTCTCTGGAAACCTTCCCGGATATAACCCTCTCTCTCCGAGGATCTCCCTCCACACCCTTCCCGCTCTTGCCCCAACTCGAACTCCCTCTCGCTCGATCCCGGTCTTCTCTTCTTCTCTTCTTCCC
>NW_017100190.1:664983-666312 GCF_001263275.1 Habropoda laboriosa | reverse complement strand
CCGACTCTCCCTCACTCACGTTCTCCTCGTCGCCGTCCGGAGCATCTCTCCTTTCTCCTCTTTTTTCATTCATCCGTCGAGCGGCTCCTTCCTCGTTCCTCCACGGCTCGTTCTCTCGCCCCCCTGGTCCTCTTCCGTCTCTCCCTCGGTTTCGACGTCGCGAGAATGCATGAATCGAAGGCGGAGGTGCACATGCGTGTGTGGGAACGCGGTTCGGAATGCGGGAGAGAAGCGGCGCGTAGCTATGGAACCGCGAGACCTTTTTCTCTCGCCTTCTCGCTGTTCCCGCGTGTGGAAAACGCGACCGACCGTTCGGAAAAGCGAGGTCTTGCTCGAAATTGTCGAAATTGCGAAAGCAGAAGTTGGCGACGTTGAAGGCGAAGACGAGAGCGAGGCAAGAAAGGGCAATTTACGACGGGCGGCGTAAAAAGATCGGAGCGGCGGATATTCGGGAACGAGGTCAGCGCGCAACGGTCGCGATCCCGGCGAAGAGTTACGGAGATTGATCGGCGTAAATCGTCGCGGCGACGAGAGCGCAATTACGTTTTTGTCGGCGCGTGTCCGTTCGCTGGTTGGCTTGCCGCGGCGTGGAGAGTCCTTCCCGTTGGAAACGCGAACAGAGGGAAAGGAGCAGTCACGAGCGTTTGTCCTCTCGCTGCCCGGCAAAATCTCGGGCAATTATACCGAGGGAATGCAACGCGAAACCTTTCCTCCCGCTGCCGTTCCGTTCCGTTCCGTTCCGTTCCGTTCTTTCGTTCGCCATCGCTCGCGATCGCGCGCTCTGACGGCTGAAAATTGATCGTTCGACCGTTCCGATAAAACCGCCGGTTCTCTGATAACGAGCCGATAAAAACGCGGCCCGAAGGTGAACCTGATTCCCCAGCTTTCCGTTTATTATTTTATTACAGGTCTGTAAAAAGTCGTTTATCTTATCGCGAGTAAATTCCAAGTTTTCCGTCGTTTTTCTCCGAGGACTTATTTCGAGAGAGGGAAAACGATCGCCGGTAGTTTGTTCGTACCCCGAGTCACGAACGAACGAGTTGTTAGCGAGTAGGATCGCCGAGAGCGAGGCCACTGTGTCCCGTGTGACGGACTATCCGCTCCGCGCTTACGGTAATGACTTAATGTCTCTGCCGAGTGGCGTTGCGCGTTTCTCCCGATACCAAGATCCAACCGCCCTCCGTCGCCGCGACGGAAATAAGCTCAGCCAGCACACGCCAGTCCGTCGTAAAAATAAGCTCGGTGGTTCGGCTCTGGCGCGTGGCTTTTAGCCGAGATACCCTTTCGACCGGTAAATCGACGATTTATCGGTAGCTCTGCACCGATTTA
>NW_017100190.1:663984-664961 GCF_001263275.1 Habropoda laboriosa | reverse complement strand
TGAAAGGGTGGAACGGCGCGGCGGCGGAGAAGGGAAATGGGATCGAAAGCGAGGCGATCTAGCGCGTGATGGCCCGGCGTGTCGATCGGGGCGAGAGAAGGTGGGCCGGCGAACAGAAGAAGATGGTGGAAGAGGCGCGGCGAACGCGGTGAAGCGAGGCGAGGCGGAGAGGTGAGAGCGAGATAGCTCGTAAATCTAAAGGCCGTGTTCAGAAGGAAGGAGGCTGAATAGGTGTAAATGAAGTTGCGGCCTGTGGCCCGCCGCAAACTCGACCGGACCACCCCGCATATTTTGTCTCCCGTGCGTGCTCTTTGGTCCCGAGCAACTAAATGCTTCCACGCGCGCTTCCCTTCTCGCTCTCCTCGAGAACCGTGCCTCTGGTCCCACGGTATTCGTCGTTGGAGCCCTCCGGTACCCGAGATTTCCACCTAGAACACCTAGGCAGCGAAGACGATCTCGTAGGAAGAGTGGCAGGTGGCTAGGAGAAGAGGAGCGTTTGCTCCAAGGACAATTGCAGTAGGCTTTCGAAGGATGGATTAGCTTAATGTAGGTTAACGTTCATCCTCATTAGCTAACCGAATAAACTGGCAACAAAGGAAACGTTTCTGTTTCGGATGATCCCCGGGCTCCGTTCACTTTTCCCCTTCAAAGCTCTCCATCCTATTTTCTAGATTAGCCTCGCGAACGGTTGTACATTGTCCGAGGAGCCACGAGCCGGAAAAAACCTATCCTCCTCCTCCTCCTCCGAAGGACGCGGTAGGATTCCAAAGGGCCGTCGGGGATGAATGCAAAAACCCGTGGCGAGCATAGCTGGCTCGCTAGATTCGGCGAAAGGACTGTTCGGTGTGCGTGACCGTCTACGACCACCCGGGACACCTACGAGGAGATTTCTGGGCGGGGTGCGAACGCGTCGGAGGACATCAAAGGACCCGCGAGAGATAATTATTGTTTCTCGATGCCGGCCTAGCGGTGGCACG
>NW_017100190.1:663399-663964 GCF_001263275.1 Habropoda laboriosa | reverse complement strand
CGCTGCCATTCGCACCCTCCTCACCCTTTTCGACTCTTCCTTCTCTGCGTCGTCGCGTCCAGCCTTCACAGCTAGGACCATCGGGAACCGTTCCGAACCTGCTTTCCCGGACATTCCTCCGGCCACCCTTAATTAAGAGGACGCCGTTCGACTCGCCACGGTGGTCGATTCTCCACGGTCTCGCATTCCACCAACCTCCGTCTCTTTCTCCGATCTGTTTACTCGAACATCGACACTTTGCCGATCCCTTCGAAACGGATCGCGAACGGTTGCCCGTGAGAAGTTTCTTTCGCCGCGTAACGAACAAGATTCGAATTGCTCGCGACGTCGCAAATTGCCCGGTGATATTCCGGAACGATTCTCAGCGATGATTTGGCAAAAACCCGCCGGATTGTTCCGTTCCGTGGCAGTTTTCGCGATACAGCAGAGGCGGGAACAAAACGGCGGGTTCTCCGGTTCTAGGAAAACTCGCAGGCATTCGCGGATGAAGAGATTCGCCACGGAGCTCTAGCCAGCGGCGAAGAAAGGGCACCACCGTTGCTTCCACGGCCAGTTCTTGCGTTTC
>NW_017100190.1:661536-662568 GCF_001263275.1 Habropoda laboriosa | reverse complement strand
GACTCTCTCGGAGAGAGCTCCAGGCCACAAGACCGCTTCCACGAGGAAAGAAAACGCGTGCCGTGCGCTGGTTCGGTTTACCTGAGAGACCTGACCAAGTCCTCGGGAGTACCTGGACCAGACCACCACCACCACCACCACCGCCACTACCACCCATGGGGCTTGCACGCCGAATTATCCCTTCTGTTATGGGCAAACATTTATGTATTTATTGCCGGACAAACGGCTGGCATAATAACCTCACAGACGTGATCGATACGCGTTACTACCGCTTCGGGTCCTCGCCCCAGGGTCCCCGCCGGGACCAGGAAAAAAGAGAGAGCGGTCAGACCAGAGGGCACTCGACGAACGAGAAGGAGACGGCATATTCCTCTTGCTTCCAGATCTCTTCTTCGCGCCTTTCCTCCCGTCTCTCGGCGAATTCTCTCGCACTTGCCAGCCGAGCCGTCGCAAACGGCTTTTCGTCACTTGAACGTATCGCTCGGTGGCTACGTACATACGTACTTACCCTTGCGTACGTAAGGTGGAAAGTGCGAAGACTCTCGGTATCGATCGAGAACGGCCGAGAGTGGCAGACTTGTTTACGGTTCGCGGAGGCTCGTAACTCGGAATAATATTCGAACGGACTCGAGAAGCGCCTCGAGCCCATCGCCGAACATAATGTTTTCATTAGGTCGCGATCATTATCTGGCCCGGGCGAACAAACGAGCGAATGCCAGGGGGCGCATAGCGCGCACGTATTAAGACGAATGGTCGCCCCGGCCTGGTAATTAATTACGGCCTCCCCCAGTGTTACTAATATTAATTAATCCCGTTGGCCCAGGCGAGTTCGCCCGGCTCGCCCGCCCCGTCCCGCGATCCCGTTCGCGATCAGCTCAGGTGAAATTAATTTAATAAATTCGCAAACGTTCTCCCCGAATCGGCATTCGACGCGCGTGCTCGCGCAATTATCCGGGACACGAGGAGGACGATACGATATGGAACAATAACGAGTCTTCGGAACCGGTCGATAAATCTCGTGGCTCCCGTCGA
>NW_017100190.1:647142-661383 GCF_001263275.1 Habropoda laboriosa | reverse complement strand
TGGACGCGCATTCTTGGCGTGACAGGACGCGTTAATATCGATCGGTCTGATCGTCCGATCTGCCAAGAAATGACGTATCGTCGAACGCAGCGGGCCTGCCGATTCGCGGATCGAGGGAAAAAACATTTACGAGGCGGATCCCGCGCGGCTTGGCGCGAACCGATCGTCTCCGGAACGATTGCGCTTCTTGTGCGCTGGTGTTCGCGCGTGCCACGACGCGTCGATCGGCCTGTCGGCCATCCTCGGCACGGAAACGAACGAAGGCGGTCGCGCGCGCCTCCTCTGCACTCGTGTCACCGTGAAACGAAGACATCGCGGTCTTACCGCGACAGGCCGTGCGTCCACCAAAGGCACGCCGCGTTCCCATTCGACGGAAACACGAACCGTCCGATCGGACAAAAATCCTGCTCCTCTTCAGAATCGATCAAAGGTTTTGCCCCGTTCCTCCTTTCCCCCATTCCCCGATTACTGGCTACGGAACATGCGACCAAATTTTCCCTTCCACCGTCGACCGTGGTCGTGGTCGTGGTCGTTTCCCGAGGCGCAGCGGCCAGGAGGGAAAAAAGCAACGAGTGCCGTGGGCGCGCGTTAATAAATCGACGTGGACGCACGGGACGTAGATCATCGTGTCGCCGGGCCACGATCCACGCGGGGATCCACGCGGGAAGAGAGGCGAGGCGGATGAAGATCGAAGAAGAGGAGGGACCTGTTAATTGCTCCGATTAATTAGCCACCACGGTTTCGCTAGAGCTAATGGCCGGCCGTACGTTTCCTCGTGGCCCCGCGGACACGCGGATATATACGTTTTAATAACGTTGCGTTCATCACGCGACACGCGAGGCGAATCGGCGAATCGCGGCCCCGGGGCTGTTTTCGGCCGTCCTCGCCTCTCTCTGCGTGTTGCCTCGACCTCTTGGCGACCGAACGCGAGAGATCGCCCCCGACCGAATCTCCGGATCACGAGGATCGTGACCGCGGCGCCGATCGAACCACCCAGGATCGATCCATTAGCGCTCCGCGGGACGCGTTCCTCGCCCGTCATCGATATCTACGATTCCCACAGTGGGCAACGAAAGGGTCGAAGACCCCCTCGAAGCCTCCATTCGCCGCACATCCTTTCTCCGATCGTCGTGAGAATCGTAGCGAATTACGCGCAGTTTCGGAGAACGAAGGCACAGTTTAGCCGTCTGATTAGCCGTCGACGTGTCGTCGCGTGCAATCAATCGAGTCATCTTCGTTAATGGAAAGCGAGGGTTGAGGTGGAGGAAAGGTAGAAGAAGGTGGCGAAACGGTCACGGATGGGCCACCCGCGATAGGAGAACGGAGACGTTAAGGCGCGTGAAAAATCAGAAATGCCTCGGCTACGTGGAATCCAAAGAACAAATAGGTGTAACTATGGTTCCCGTGGCACGGACGGGTACGTCGACCCGGCTTCTTCTCGGCCGTTCGGCCTCCTGCGACCACCCGTGCGCGCGGCAAACGAACAAGCGCCGTTTTCGACTCGATCGCGTTTCTATTCTACTTACGTAGGAAAGTTCCTAAAATCGGAATAGGTGGCGAATACCGTGTTCCGAACCGCGACGAATCAAGGACCGTTGCGGTAGGTAAGAGTCCTGTTGTAATTTCGGCGCGCACAACCACGCTCCGCGGGCGGTTTCCTGGCAACCCTCGAAACCCGTGTAAAATCGTTAATAATCGCGGGATCTCGCGAAAGTGGGCGCGAGAAAAGAAGAAGGAACGGTGGTGACTACGAACGAATGGGACGAATTCCGAATTAGCTATCCTCGGTGATTTTCCATTGAACCGTCTCTTCGAAGTGGGTCCTCCTTACACGGCGTACACGGCGCACACGGTCCTCCACGTTCGTGGCGTGGCTACAAATATTCTTCGAATTTGTCATAGCCAGGTGAGAGGGGAGGCGACCTCTTTTTCCTCCGGTCAACCCGGATGCACGCTAGTTAGGAGCCGGTCAAAGGGGAACATTCGCCGTTGTTAAACTGGAGCCGGTGACACCCACGGGGCTGCGTGGAACCCCGCAGGGCACCTGACAGGCAGGTACCTGACCATGAATGGCCGCATCAACTATATAGTTGTCCGGCTGGCATCGTCTCGGTGACAGTTTTAACGGGTCCACTGATTGTTGGCGCACTCGAATCTAGCGGCGGAAGGGGAGAGCCTGAAGCGACGCTACCGAGAGTCGATCGATTTCTCATCGTATGCTTTCACAAGGTACTCGACTATAAAGTATCCAATTTCGGCAAATTAATCGATCGTCCGATCCGTGGATCCGATTATTTCTCGAGCGGAGAAAGAGAGGATAACGATCGACGCTCCGGACCCGGTGGCAGGTATTTCGCGCAAAACGCCCAACTTGTGGGACGCGATCGAGCCTGCGCTCCCACCGAACGAGTCCTCGACCCAACGACCAAACGACCAAACGACCCACGACAAAGATAGACCAAAAGAGAGAAAAGGAAAGGTAATTTGAGCAGGAGGAGGAGGAGGTGGAGCACGACATTCCAGGTGCGCTGTAACCAATTTGTGAGCCGGACGATAGTGACAAATACACGATATTGCCATAACGTATCGCCGAGACACGACTATCGTTCGAATTAATAGTCACCGCCGCTGACTAATAGCCTCGTTAATTAACGATCCGCAGGGCCAGATTAGGCTAATCCAGCTTAATTTAGTGATCGTACCGACGCTCTGCTATCCACCTACCTGTCTTCCAGCCACGGAGTAGCCCATTCCTTCCGTGCAGGTAAATCTCCTCCTCCCTCCTCTCGCCCCTCTCCGGCGTCTACCTTCCTACCGAACGCGATGCCAGCGTGGATCCGGTGGATCGGTCGCCCTCCTCTCTTACTTAACGCGACGCGACGTCCCCGGGATTGTGAAATCGAGACGGCCCCGAGAACCGTGGGCCTGGAAGCCAAACGAATCGAAACGTCGCCGGCACTTTTCCTCTCCCGCGCTCGCCACCGAATAACCTTAATACGAATAGCTGACGATCCGGGAGATCGAAAAGGAGAAGAGGCTGGAGAAACCGACGCGTCGACAGGTTGACGGGCCCAGAAAGTGGCACCCTCGAGTCGATCGAGGGTTCGCACAACTCCCTCGAGGAGGCTCGAGCCGAGGCTTATACGAGTCCGGTCGGAGTTGTTTAAGCGGTTGTACAAATAGAATACAAAGCACCGTGCAAACAACGGCTAAAAGGTTTGAGTTGTAACGCGCTCGAGCGCTCGAGCGCTCGAACGCTCTTCACGCAGGCAAACAGTTATCGGGACTGTCGCGATCCAGGCGTCTCTGCGCTCTCTCCGTCCTCGCCTCCGTCCATTTCGATTTACGCCAGAAATCCTTCGTTGCTCTTCCCTCCGCTACACGAATCACACGAAAACTATCGAGAGGCCCGCCTAATTGGATGAAGATGCACATCCCTTTGTCTCGGGCATTAGGCGATCCGAGGAGGTAACGACGAGTCGCGTTTAATTGTTTTGCCCGGAGATAATTGGGGAGGCCGTGCCGTGGCTGTCGATTGCCCGTTAAGATGACTTAAGGCATTCGCGGCGTTTAAGTGCTCCATTGTTGCACGACATCTCCCAAGTGACGGCTCGCAAGGGCGGAGGCGCCCTTTAAGTAAGAGTTAATCGCCACCAACCCCACCCCTCTCTCTCTCACGTCTGTCGTGTCCGTTTCTTCGAGTCGTGGGATCGCTACCGATCGCTATCCTCTCTGCTGCTTTCTCACGAATTCCGCGCGCGCTCCTTTCACCGACACCAGCCCTCTCTTCGCCCGCCCGAAAATTTACCAATAAAATCCCCCGCGAAATGTTGTGACAGAGTTTCATAATCTGTAATAAAGCAACGCCGGATTCGTGAGGTCGAGCGCCTCTTCGACAAACACCGTTCCTTCGCTAATTCCTACGTTTAGGATCGATCGGAATAGCTTTCGCCGTTAAAAAGATTAGACGAGCGCGTGATAGTTTTTATTGCAGTCTCTCGGGGCTGCGTGAAAGCAGATACACAGAGGGCCGCCCTTCTGCCGCGAATGTCTTCGATTTGCCTAAGCAAACGGAACGGCCATAAACGCGTGCTTGGCCCTTTCGACCCGACATTAGCATCGCTATCGAGGAACCATCGGCCTGTGTGATTGCTTAATCCTGCGTAGCGCGGTCGAGCGCTCGTCCTGGGAACGAAATCCGGGCTTTCCAGTTGCTCCTCTCTCTCTCTCTCTCTCTCTCTCTCTCTCTCCCAACATGCACGATTTTAAACACGTATCCTTTAGTCACCTTTCCTTCGTACGAGCAATTCTTCCAGTCGGATCACTGATTACCAGGTTTACTACTAAGCCGAAAGATCGTTAAAGTTATTCTCGGCTTCGTAGGCGCCGATTGCTGGTGGAATTTAAAGAGGACCTCCTCCACCTTCCGGTAAATATTTGCTAGCAACGTGGCCGGAAAAACCGCACGGCTCCGCCCGGTGAGTGCACGGTAAATAGAAAACTTGAGCGAAAGAAATCGGTTTTCCAACCAACGCCAATTCTCTCTCACCGTCTTTCACCGTTTCACCATGTTCGGATCGATCGTCGATCGATGGTAAAGATTTACCATTCGTGTTGAAATCGCGTGGAATGTCAAACAATGGAACGCTACACTTGTAACCAGCGTGGAATTTCGTTCGTTCGGTCAGGTGCCGAAAGTAAAGCACACAGATACGCGTCCACGTATCCGATAATATTTGACTTGAACGAAAGAAAAGGAGGCGCGCCTGGTTTGTTCCTGCTGCGGCTCAAACAGAGAGGCTTCCTCGGTCCTTACACCTTCTCTCTCTCTCTCTCTCTCTCTCTCTCTCTCTCTCATCTTTGCTATCCTTATCTTAATTCTCAAACAAAGGAAACGTCAGGAGAAAAGGCACGATTCCTTATCTGATCCTCTTGTCACGTCTCAGCCAGTGTGCGCCCACCCTAGATTCGCTTCCGTGTTATTCTTGCGATTCCGCCGCCATTCTCTTTTCCCGATCCTATTGCCAATCGGTTTCCTTTTCTCGTGCAAACTCGACCGAGAGAAATCTTTCTCGCGTCGCTGTAAATCTGAGAAAATGTAAATTTGATGCTAGCTGAAAGATCGTTCCATTTTTCTGTGATATCTGCGCAAATTGCCACTGCGATGGATTTGTCCATCGTCGAACGTGGTTCATTTATGTATTTGTGCTTGTTAAAATTGATCGAGGTTTTGAAATTGCCGCAAACAAGCACAGGCAGACATCTGACACGGTTTGGTTCAAGCTGGAGTAGCTTGCTTTACCGACAGTCGCTGAAGAAACGCTACGGATAGATTAGGTATGGAATAAGGCTTTCGCACCACAGACAAGATGTAGAGAAAACCGATCATCTTACGGGACTCTCTGATACACGATCTGAAATACCGACGACGTCGGTAAATCTGGAATGTTTGTATCCGAGACAAGATAACGTGCGTTGCATCTCAAAAGGCAAATGTGTGTGACTAGATCCATTTTAATTTATCCTAAGATTCCATATTTTGTCTCCTTGAAAATGCCTATCGGTGTTCTTCACGTCCTACCAATAATAGCACAGTGATATAAAACTAGTCCCAGTCGATACGGTAGTATGCTACACAAAAATGGTAACGGGGCTCCAGGACCCCAGTATCGTATGACAAAAAAGTACATTGGATGATTGGTCTACTCTACACCTCGCCTGTGATTCCAAGTTATTGAAATTTCATTATTTTTATTATTTTCCGTTTTATTTCAGCGTACAGTAGGAAATATGAGTATTTAATGTAAAACTGTTTGGTTCATTTGTTGGATTCATTTTTGTGTAATTCTTATTGGAAAAGAGTGACGTACCGTCAGTAGTCGTGCTTATCACGAAGGATAATTTGTGGAGCTATTTAACAATACAGAAATGAGTAAGGCATGGAAAAGAATACGGGTAGACAAGGATAACAATAGAGAAACGAGTTAGACCAGGAAAAAAATAAGGATAGTACTAGATAAATGAGTTAGAAAAGGAAAGGGTTGGGGTATACAAGGATAGCATTAGAGAAATGAGTAAGACAAAGAAAGGTATAGGGATAGACAAGGACAGAAAAAAATTCCGGCAGAAACTAACGCCATCTCGTGTTTGATGACGCAAACTACGACTTTTTAATAGGAACACAGAATACCAACAGAGGTATTAGACAAAGAAAGCACTAGTGTGCGAGAAGGATAGAGAGAAAAATTTTCCTATTGGCTGCCGGGCGCCATTGCTCCACCTCCCACGGGCTACTCAAGTTGGCCAAGGAAAAATCATTAATAACTCGATAATTGCGATGATTCTGTGAACTTTTAGATTTGAAGAATCAAGTATAGACCTTCAGCAACTTTCACATATACTTTTTAGTGCAATAAACCCCTTCAATAATTAGTTATTAACAATTTTATTACGCCATGTCGGGAACGGTGCCGCGTACCCTCAAGTACCTTGACGGTTTTTCAATAATTTCATAACTTTCCACTAACTTCTCGTGCAACTAACTATATGTGTCTGAATGGTAACTCCTTTGACTACATTCGCATATAAATTTCATTAACATATCTCTCGTAGTTTCATAGTTATTTAACATTCTTTGAGAGAGTATTACACTCGTCGCATACAATAGTAATGCATTTGCGTTATTTCGATAGACATGCGTTACTAATTGTGCACTTTCAAGCATGCAGAATGTAGAATGGTCTTTCCTTTATATTCTTCAATCATTTTAGTAACCGTAAGTGACGTGGTTTATTAGATATTAGCAATTGTTTAGAACATTCGACTATACTCGAGTACGACGAGTAGGGGACTCTCACCTATAATGTCTAATAACTCTTTAACTAAACCGAATATGCTAATACAAATTATATAAGAATATTGCCAAAGGAGTTACCTTTCAGACGCATATGGTTATCTGCACAAGAATTTAGTACAAAGCTGTGAAATTATTGAAAAACCGTAAAGGTACGCGGTATCGTTCCCGACATCGCGTACTAAAATTGTTAATAACTAATTATCGAAAGGGTTTGGAGCACTAAAATCGACATGAGAAAGTTGCGGAAGATCCACACTTTGTTCCTCAACTCTAAAAGTTCGCAAAATCATCGCAAATGATGAGTTATTAATGATTATTCTAATTCTATCCTCATCTATTTACTCCCACTCGTTTCTTTCTCTCTCTTTGCTATTGCTACCCTCGTCATCCCTATTTTATTTAATCCATACTTATAATCAATTCTTAATTGCTTTAACATTACTACTAATGTAGACAGAAAAGAACAGTTTCCTGCTTACATTCAAGTACTTTAGCTACAGAGTAAATAGCGTTCCTTGTTAAATAACAGATTAGATGGTTCTTTATAACTATTGGAAGTGTTAAATAAAATTTCTGTTCGCTTTAACGTAATAAAACAGCTTAATATATCAATTTAGCATAGAATTAACCATTGTGTCGAGTATATTGCTCGTAAATTGTTTATAATCATTATTAAAAATTATAGAAACTAATGATCTTTTCGTATGAATTACAGATGAACCACGCAGCTCGCGGTAGAAATCTAGGAAAGGACTCCAACATCAGGAAAAACGAAGAAATGAAATTATTTATCGAAAGATCAATTATTTATTGTAAAATTATTGTACAAAATGTATATTACAAAAGGTTACAATATACCAGTATTGTTTTACAGCATTTTACAGTCTATTTATTGCTCCCTTACACTCCAAATCCACTTGTTTTTGCAATAAACGCATTGTTTAAACAATTTTCCGTTGCAAAAGTCGATAAATTAATGCCTGAAACCACCAGGAATGCGCTTTCATCGAGAAAATCGAAAAAATCCTGAAATTCGAGCGAAAACAACGAAAATTAGAGAAAGTTTTCGAAAATCGCGCGAAAAAATCCCGAAATTCTAGCGAAAACTACGAAAATTAGAGAAAGATTTCGAAAATCGCGCGAATATACTCGTTCGGTGCTAAAGTCCTCGAGAATTCCTGGAATTCACGTCATTTCTCGGAAATGACGAAATTTCCAGGAATCGAGTCACTTCCAGGAATCGACCTCCTATCGTATCATGTTCGCCTATTAGAAAGTCGATTTTCAGCCAACGAGTCTTCGAAAATTTCAGTTCTGGTGAATTCCTGGAATTTTCGTCATTTCTCGGAAATGATGAAATTTCCGAGAATCGAGTCACTTCCAGGAAGTGACCTCCTATCACATCATGTTCGCCTATTAGAAAGTCGATTTTCAGCCAAAAATTTTCGAAAATCGAAAATCATCACTTTGTATTAGGCGAATATGATCTGACAGGAGGTTACTTCCGAAAATCGACTTTCTAATAGGCGAACATGATGTGATAGGAGGTCACTTCCTGGAAGTGACTCGATTCTTGGAAATTTCATCATTTCCGAGAAATGACGAAAATTCCAGGAATTCTCGAGAACTGAAATTTTCGAAGACCCTTTGGCTGAAAATCGACTTTCTAATAGGCGAACATGATGTGATAGGAGGTCGCTTCTTGGAATCGCCTCGGTTCTTGGAAATTTCGTCATTTCTCGGAAATGACGAAATTTCCGAGAATCGAGGGGATTCCGAGAATTGACTAATGGGCCTTCGAAACTTTCAGTTCTCGAGAATTCCTGGAATGGAAATTTCGTCATTTCCGAGAAATGACGTAAATTCCAGGAATTCTCGAGGACTTTAGCACCGAATGAGCATATTCGCGCGATTTTCGAAAACTTTCTCTAATTTTCGTTGTTTTCGCTCGAATTTCAGGATTTTTTCGATTTTCTCGATGAAAACGCATTCCTGGTGGTTTCAGGTATTAATTTATCGACTTCTGCAACGGAAAATTGTTTAAACAATGCGTTTATTGCAAAAACAAATGGATTTGGAGTGTAAGGGAGCAATAAATAGACTGTAAAATGCTGTAAAACAACACTGGTATATTGTAACCTTTTGTAATATACATTTTAAACAATAATTTTACAATAAATAATTGGTATTTTCATTGATAATTGCATTTCTTCACTTTTACTGACGTTGGAGTACTTTCCTCGATTTCTGCGGTGTCCTGGAGGGTTCATCTGTAATTCATACGAAAAGATCATTAGTTTCTATAATTTTTAATAATGATTATAAACAATTTACGAGCAATATACTCGACACAATGGTTAATTCTATGCTAAATTGATATATTAAGCTGTTTTATTACGTTAAAGCGAACAGAAATTTTATTTAACACTTCCAATAGTTATTAACAACCATCTAAACTGTTATTTAATAAGGAACGCTATTTACTCTGTAGCTAAAGTACTTGAAAGTATGCAGGAAACTGTTCTTTTCTGTCTACATTAGTAGTAATGTTAAAGCAATTAAGAATTGATTATAAGTATGGATTAAATAAAATAGGGATGACGAGGGTAGCAATAGCAAAGAGAGAGAAAGAAACGAGTGGGAGTAAATAGATGAGGATAGAATTAGAATAATCATTAATAACTCATCATTTGCGATGATTTTGCGAACTTTTAGAGTTGAGGAACAAAGTGTGGATCTTCCGCAACTTTCTCATGTCGATTTTAGTGCTCCAAACCCTTTCGATAATTAGTTATTAACAATTTCAGTACGCGATGTCGGGAACGATACCGCATGTCTTTACGGTATTTCAATAATTTCACAGCTTTCTGCTAAAATCTCGTGCAACTAACTATATGCGTCTGAAAGGTAACTCCTTTCGCAATATTCTTATATAATTTGTATTAACATATTGGGTTTAGTTAAAGAGTTATTAGTCATTATAGGGGAGAGTCCCCTACTCGTCGTACTCGAGTATAGACGAATGTTCTAAACAATTGCTAATATCTAATAAACCACGTCACTTATAGTTACCAAAATGATTGAAGAATATAAAGGAAAGTCCATTCTACATTCTGCATGCTTGAAAGTGCACAATTAGTAACGCATGTCTATCGAAATAACGCAAATGTGTTACTATTGTATGCGACGAGTGTAATACTCCCTCAAAGAATGTTAAATAACTATGAAACCACAAGGAACATGTCGATAAATATTGCAGGAGAATGTAGCCACAGGTACTCCCTTGTAGATGCATATGATAATTGTACATAGAATTAATACTGAACGACGGTATTAATGAAAGACGGTGATGAACTGTCGTATCGTTCCCGACAACTGGCACAACAAATATTAATAACTAATTATTGAAAGGACCTAGAGCCTTAAAAATTACATGTGAAAGTTGCTGAAGATCCACACTTGATTCTTCAATTCTAAAAGTTCACAAAATCATCGTAATTATCGAGTTATTAGAGATTTTTCACCGACCGACTTAATTTAGCTCGTGGGAGGTGGAGCTTGGGTGCCCACCAGCCAATAGGAAGCGTTTTCTCTCTATCCTTCTCGCACACTAGTGCTTTCCTTGTCTAACACCTCTGTTGGTATTCTGTGTTCCTATTAAAAAGTGGTAGTTCACGTCACCAAACGCGAGATGACGTTGTCTCGCCCGCCATTTTTTTTTTCTGTCCTTGCCTATCCCTATACCTTTCCTTGTCTAACGCATTGCTTTATTGCTATCCTTATCTACCACTCTTACTCTTCATTTCCCTGTCTCTCTTTGCTATTGCTATCCTCGTCAATTTTATTATATTTAAATGATACCTATAATCAATTTTTAATTGCTTTAGCGTTACTAAGAATGACGATAGTAAAACACATTTTATTGCATATTTAGAAGTAAGTACTTTATTTATCGTATAATCGGTAACGTTGGGCGCAACACGACAATGATAAGGGTCTTCTCGGCCCTCGTGCAGTGGTTGCAAAGTTCCATAAGGTATTAAGTCCATACCATCCACAGCACTAGTCGCACGCACGAAGATTGAGCGAGAGATCAATTCTGTTTTACCAACCGACGTTCACAACACTCTGTACCTTCGTAGGATAATCTCAGACGTTTTACCGACTCTTCGCGGATCTCTGAAAAATTTACCATCGATCCTACATTCTTCTTACGTGCCTAGCAGAAATAAACTTTATCTGGTACGACGATGTACGAGGAGCTGTTCGTATATACATGCACATATCCATATATACAGGAAACCCTTCGTTTTTCAAAGAAAGCCTCTAATTACCGTACACGATTTTACAAAGCTCGTGCACAGAAAAGCAATTTTAAAACAACAAGTAATAATTCCATTTTTATTAACAAGTCTTTTATAGTACACAGATATATCGATTCGCATTACAATTTATCGTAACGTATAAAATAAACATTTCGCCAAACGAAGAGAAGAAAATTCGAAACAGAAAACACCTGACGCGTCGAATTAAGCCGTATATCCAATAAGATTCTTATTTGCTCGAAATAAAACGCGTGTCGGACCCGCCTCGGAGGTGTTTTCGCGCGGGAAGATGGGGCAACGACCTACATCCAAGCGGATGATCCCTCCGCCTCCAGCTTCCGACCCTACGCGCCGAGGGAACGATCCCAGTTTTACAGCTCTGCTCTCGAAGCAACGCCAGCAACAGCACGAATTTACGGCTAAATTTTCTCACCGCTTCTATTTATCTTCTCTCTCTCTCTCGACGAAACCTCTACTGTGCACAAGATTTCCTCCCTGCAAACAAATTCCAACGACGATAAAATTCTCCAAACGAGAAGTGCTTATTTCACCGAAGAAAATTCGATCCCCGATCCGCGAGATCTTAAGGACGATCTCAGCTCCGAGGGGCGGTTTAACACGTTTGAATCGAAATGGTCGAAACAACGCGTGGACGTCTGGACGCACTCGGGGAAGAAAAATGGATAGAAGAAGAAGAGAGAAGGGATAGGAGAGGAGGATAAAAAGATGGGGAAAAAAAGGGGGATGAACAGTTTGGAGTGGATGGATCGGTAGCCATCGGTCGGTGGACGGTCGCGAAGAGGCGGTGGGGCTGAGAGTCGAGGCGGCCACGTGGATCAATACCGAAGAGGGTGAAGCTGCCTCCACCGTCCGCGAGTAGCAGTATTCTCGCGCCGCGGATACGCGCCGCACGTACCTCGCTCGAACCTTTTGCACACACAGTGGAGCCAGGGGTTCAACGACTACACACACACACTCTCTCTCTCTCTCTCTCCCTGCTACCCAGTTACGCGCGTGTACCTCCAGCTACTTTTATCCCCTTTCTCACATAGAATCCGCGACATTTCCATCCGTTCTTCTCTCCGTCTGCTGGAAAGATGACACCCGGTTGCGATCCTGAGGGAAACTCGAAGGTCTTGCGCGTTAAACTTTCTCGGTGTTTGACCCTTGCCTCTCCCCCCGATCGTTCTGACACCTGTCAAGACGTTTCTCGCCGGACTATTTTCTTCTCTCGCCTCCTTGCACCCTCTACGATCGTAGGGGAACTCTTCCGAAGGAGATACATTTCTCCTCTCCGTTCGTGTATCGAGAGAACAACGCGGAAACGGAGAGATATGTTGCTGTATTTCGACACGCGACGTTCACAGCGTTCTTCTTAAAAAACAACAGGAAGATAAGTGTATTTCGTTCTTTCTCCTCTTATCTAATCCGAGCGTTGTGCACGTACCGAAAATATTATCGTTGAATTATCGTCGTTACTATCGCGCGTGTCTCTCTCGAGTGTTACAAATTAACACGAACACTCGAGACTTTATTTGTACAAAGTGTAGCGGAATCGTCGTGGCGTTAACGCTTATCGGAGATATCTTCCTAAGCTCGATTACAGCCAGACAACCGCGTATTCCGGGTATACCGGTGGAAGTGTCGAACGGAGGAAGGCGAAGGGCGGAGGCAGTAGTGGATCGTTTTTTATTTCGATTAGAAACGGCTAGATGGTGATATCGATGAAGAGAGAGGGGCGGAGGGGCGTTGATTTATAACCAATCGAATTTCATCTCTCTCGTCGATTAGTCTACACTTTTCCTTCCGATCTCTGCTTCCAGCCTGCACCTCTGTACCGGTGGCGAACGTGAAATGACATGGTAACCGTGGGCACAGGTGAGAGCGAGTGATCAAGATCTTGGAGTTGTTTCGATCGGTGCGCCGACGTGCTGGTTTTCGCGCGCGGTGTGATGCGGGCTGCCTGATAAAACGCGATCGCGCACGAAGAGAGAAACTCGCGATCGAAGGACGTTCGAGTCTTCCAGTGAATTAGAGGGTAAGTAGAGTTGTCTTGTCGAAATTCCACGCGTTCCGTGGATCGTACGCGCGGCGGAAAATACTGGGAGGAAAGGTCGGGCGATGGAGGAGGAGGAGTTCAAATCGATCGAAGAAGCCGGCTTTCACCGATAAACGACACGAAAGTGAATGGAATCGCGCTGATAAGCGGCCTCAAGTGTCTTTTATCGCGACTTCAACCTTTATCCGTTATTATGTTCCTCTCCTTGGATCGCTGGTCAAACAATGGATCTAACCGGCAGATAACCGTGAAGAAAGCGAGCAACCTTCGTCTCTACAAGATTTAGCCGCGTTGATTGCCGGCTAGAAAGGCAACGGCGGTCGATGCTCAGACGGACGCTAATTGCGAGCGGCTCTAACGCGTGTCCAGCGGAAAAGCGAAATTCACTCTCTGTTAACGTTTATCGGTCGTTGCTCGTGAATCGATTCCACGAGGGAAAGGATAACGCACTCGCGTGACAAGGGCGCATCCTCCTTTTTCACGGTGTACCGCGTGCTTTTCCATCAGCCAACAGCCCATGAGTCTCGTTATTTTTACCTATGAGCGATCAGCGTCCTCGATAGCGAGTAAGAGGATAAGTCCCCCGCTAACTTCGTTTCCCCACTTTTCGATACCTGCTTTCGATCGCGCGTGAATCTCGCGAGTCGAATCCGGTGTTTACCAGTTGGCCGTGGTTTCGTGCGCTTCCCACCGATTCATCGGTAGATATGTATTCATAGACCACGAGGTCTGTCTAACGATAAATCAGAGAATTTTTGTAACAGCTCTAGCGCTGCGACACGCTGCGTGACCTATGATCGTTCGACGACGTCTACGCACGAGACCGACGCTCGAAAGTTCGCTCTGTTTGACGAGGTGTTAGCGAGCAAACATAGGCGATATCAATTTCTCAGCGCAAACGTTTGCGGATTACGCGAGAATTGATTAGGTCTACTTGTCCGACACGCGTGCCCCGTGCTTACGATCTACTTCCCAAGTCACCTCCGAAAGTTTCGCCCCAA
>NW_017100190.1:614948-647098 GCF_001263275.1 Habropoda laboriosa | reverse complement strand
TGTACGAATAGGAAAGAAGAAATTCGTCGTGAACGTTCACGAGAGCATCAGCTGGCGTTCGAAACGGGGGAGCGTGGAATCGTAAGATTATCTGACTAAATGAGCGGCTGGTTGGATGGGAGTTGGCTTATCAGCGCGTGTACGGAACGAGCAACCGATGACTAGCCGCGCGTGGACTAGTCGGCTGACGCTCCTCGACTGCCGCCGATCGTAGATGAAAGGCCTTCGGAATGCAAACACAGCGGGTGATAAACAGTCGATCGGTGATCATCGCGGTGCTTAGACGTACGTAAACGTGCGTGTAATCTGCGTGACGTGCGCGAGAGTGGTCGCGAGTACGGAAACACCGCCTGTCTGTCTACCAGGCTGTGCAACGCTCTATCTACTTGTCCGGATCTCGTCTCCAACTTCAACTCGGCCATGAAGCCAGCCGACTGACCCAACTACTCAACCCTAAACTCGTCGCTTCTATCTCGTGCCTGACATCGCGGAGATTAGCCGATTAGCGGAGAAACGGAAACCGAGGATATAAACTTAATGGACGCTTTCAAGTACGATCCGTAGGAAATCTTCCGCTGCTTTATCCTCGTCTTTTTCCCCGTCTGTCGTTGCGGTTAGTCGTCGTGTTCTCGAGGACGAACAGTGCTGTTCCAACGTGTACAGTGCAGCGAGGAGGAAAAATCGGAAAGAAAGTCGCGTAAGCCTGACGTTTATCTCGAACGCGACGTACGACCCTGGCTTATTTCCTATCTTTTTCACGAAATTTATCGCCGACATTCGCGACGCAACGAACACCGCCTTATCATTACGTTACGATTTTTCTCTCTTCGGAGAGTGTCGCTCTTTTTCTCCGCTGCTGATAAAGGAAAGGCGGTACGGAATGATCTGAACGATGCACTTTAATCTTCGTAGTTATCGGACGTAATAGACGGAAACCCTTATCGACGTTTGCTCAAGGCCGATTTTAGGTGCATCGTTTATCTTCGTACGTTCCCCTTCGAATGGAGCGAACAAAGCGGAGAATTCATGCCGATTACACAGTTGTTCGAATGAAATTATGAAACTCTAGAAATAGTCGTTTATCTTTTATCAACTTTATTGTTGTCCATTCTGACCGTTTAATCTACGTCGCATCTGTATCAAATTTCCCCCGACTGTTACATACAGCTAAACAAATCGTCGTAAGTGGTTCCTGACAAATAAAGGAGGGTTTCGCGTATCATAAAGCGACGTGTGACTGAAACGGAGAAAAAAGGAAACAAAGAAAGAGCAGACGAGAATTAGCAAGCCCGAGAAGTGCATCGTGAATCATCGATGAGTCAATGCTGGCAATTTGGCAATCGAATCGAAAACTCCACGAAATGCGCATCTCTCGTATTACCTCCCGCGGTTATATCTCTTATTTCTGTCCAGAGTTTCCACGTTTAAAACGGTAACCCCACCTACGAGTATCGTCACCATACTCTTGAAAGCGATTTGCGTAACGCGGTGCGTTGCGAAATTTTCCTCGCGGCTCGCCAACGCGAGAATAAATTTCAATGTTAACGCGCTCCGTCGTTTTTCCGGGGCCGTATCACCGTCACGATCTAACACGGCCGATTATGCACGGCTGTATTATTCATTCGAGTGTTAAACCTACAAACTCTCGCCACGTTTGTATCCTTCGTTTTCTCGATCGCCGCCTAGAGATCGATCGAAATTCGGAGGATCGCTTGCTAGCCTCCTCGCTATCCGACTCGATCCACGTGGCAGGCTGCTCCGTAACGAGCAGTTTCAATTATGCACACCGGTGTCCGCACGAGCGGCGCAACTTTGTTCGTTCCTCGAATTACAAAAAGTGCTCTGTCACAAGGACCTTTTCATTTGACGTTGTTGTCGCTTGTTAATGGACTCATTCACCGACCTCTCTCTTTCGCTCGAATTTCGTAGGAGCTGCGCCCCTAATTCGGAAGTCACCTCCGGAGAATCTCTCCGAGGAGGAATTTGCAGCTCGAGAGACACCGTGCCCGTCTCCGTTTCACCGCGTGCCACCTCCAAGCGGCCTTTTCAGCATCTGTATTGACAGAAACCTCCGGTGACCTCCAACAATTAAACAATTATCCCGTGCCTTCCCCTCGTTTATTATACCACTCTCCCTCGGTAGGCAGACGACGCGAGAGGGCCGTCTATTATGTAAAATCATGCACATATGTGGAACGCAGATAATCATAGCGCGGTAATTATCCACTTGACGGCTGGTAATCCTCTGTTGACCGTTCGACGTTTCTTGTGATCTTGACATTCCGGTAATCGGCCTCGATCAGATCGAGCCTCGTTTCTTCGAAAATCCCACAATCACGTACAATTATCTCACGATCGGAATTTCATAGACACACCGCTACGTCGCGTTCACAAGAGTGTATCGCAAAAAGTACACCTCGACTAGCTATCCCGTTCGAGAATGCTAAAGTGAATACGCAGAATAAAGACTGCACTTGTGTATACACAGTAGTCGTCTTCTTACGTTCACGGCATCTTTCTACCTACGCTTTTTAATAGCCTCTTCACCGTTACGTCCGCTACCTACCCAATAATTATTATTACAACCGTGTTTATTACGCAGATACTTTAAAGTACGCGATGTAACGAGAAGATGCGCCGTTCTTGTGCCCAACATCTATCGAGCAAACCGACCTAAACGCGAAGAATGAACTTTCGTCGTTACACGGTTACGCGCTGTTATTACTCCTCGTGAACGAGGTAGGCAGATCTGCGTTGTCGGCGGGATCGCGTCGCCGAAAGAGCCGCGCTTTTACGAACCTCAAGTACACCAGATGCATCTGCGCCGTACATACACAGACATCGAGCAAATCTGCTTTGGCATAATAATCGAGAGCCGTGCCTACTGTGACTGCTCGCGATTACGCCGTGTCGCGTGCCAGCCTTCCGCGACCTCCTCCAATTATTACCTACGTTAAGAATTCCGAGCAACGAGACGCGATAGTTTTTTTTGTCCGCCCCGTTAATGAGTTGCTCGTTAGCGGTGTCCCGTCGCCGGATGTCGCGCGTATTCACCTAGTTCCATTGTTTCGCGAAAATGACCGTTCAGCGTTCGCTGAATCACGAGAGAAACTGAAATCGATCGGTTGCACTCGGTGCAATTGAAAGAATATCAAAGGGAAATATGCAGCACCGCGAGCAAGTGTCCGCGGAAGGTGATCCGCCGCTGTGAGTGAACTGTTGCATCCGAACGATTTTAACGACGATAACAATAACGTGTCCGACGGAGAGTGTAGTCTAGTGGAAAATGGGAAAGCTTGAAAAAGCTTTATTACAGCTAATAGCTTTAGAATAGATATTACACTTCCCGCGGAGGATGTTTAATTATTATAAAATCGCGTGTGCGTCGCTGGATTATCGCGAGAGCGGATGGCAATCCCACGCGCGTTTCCCTCGTCAGCGTCTCGCTGAAACGAGAGGAGAATTCGGGGGAACATGATTTACACTTTACGTTACTACCGGTCACTTTCGCGGAGAATCGCGTGTACTTGAGCGCCGGCAGCGCAGCGGAGTCGCTGTCGCATCGGTAACGAGCGAGCAAGCAAGCAAGAGAGAATCTTTGCGAAATCGTGGCCGGCAATTGCGCCGGAACAAGGTAGCGAAGAAAAACAGAGGCAAAGGGAACGCTAATTAACATCTGACTAGTCTTTCGGACGAATTTACTATCCTAATGGAAATCTCTGTTGTACTCTGTAATCAGTTGGTGGTTTTCACGTGTTGGTACGATTTATTTTTTAGACCGTGGATGCAGCCGGGTATCGGAGGTGGAGGTGGCGCGGCCCACGCAGGTGGGACAGGTGACGACGAGGCTCCGAAAGATCCCGGTGTTCGGATCACTCATCAGTCTTACACCGAGAAAGACTACGAAGGTATCGAAATTTCTTCCTTCCTCCCATTGAACGGTTCGTCGACGGCCGGAACCCTCGGCTCGTGTTCTCACCTTCGCACACCTTCCCGTACGATTTAATCGAGCCTAAAGGTTGACTATTGGCGTGTAGGTCAGCCGGATACACGGATCTGGCTTCGGTGTTTGCTCACACAAGTCGCGTTCCAGGTGCTTCGAAAATCATTAGTTCCGTTCAACAGCGCGGCGATCCTCGCCGGACTCGACGTCACCTGTCCCGGCACGATCTTGAACCGTCGCGTCGCGTCCGCCGACGATCGATTCGGCTTACCGTTCTCCTTGTCCACGATAACGGAGATTATGGAATGGTTTAGAATAGCGAGAGTTGGACGGATCGAAGAAAACAGATCGGGATATATCCTTCCCCCGTTTGCCTGGGGCGCGCGAGGGGCATTTTTATCGTCGATAATCGTAGGAACTACCGCGATTCGAGAAGCACCGACGTCAGCTCTCTTTCATCTGCTTCCAGGTCACAGAGCGCACACGGTGTATGTGGGCGTGCATCTGCCAGGCGAGAGGAGACATCGTCGTCACCACAAGCACCATCATTCCCAACGTCAAACGTATTGTGCCGATAAGGAGAATGTGGAGAACGAGAGACCCAGTAAGTTCGTCACTTGCTTCTTCTCCCTTTTACTCAACCCCGTTGCAATATATCGTGGCATGGAAGAACCAGGGGTTCTGTCAAGATCGGCTCGCAAGGGCTACTTCCCTTGTTTTAACATTTCGGCAAATGATCGAACGCGCGCGCGAGGACCAGTCTAATCCCTTTTCGCATAAAGGATCTATAACCACCCGCGAATAGAAACGGGAGACGAATGTCGTGTCTCTTGTAGGTCAGGAGTTTTCGAGGCTAAAGTAGTCGGTGCTTCTCTGCACATCCAACTCCGTTAATCGGTCTCGTGCGGCTTCGAAAAGATCTACTCCAACCAGCCGGGAAGAAAGCCACTTCGCCACGAGTCGAGAGATACGAGGTAAATGAGAACTTTCGCCAACTATCTCTCGTTTCGCTCGATCGTCCGATCGTTAAACGGGGGCCATCGTCTCTGCCGCGTGCGAGGGATGAAACAAGTAGGAGCGCGTATGCGCAATGTCTCAGACAAAGGAGACTGTAACGTCGAAATAGCTGCTGCAGAACGCGCGTGTAAACGTTCCACGGTATGTTGCACTTTGCGGCGTTATTGAACGGTATGTGGCAACCAGCCAACCACTTGTCACGACTTCTCCGGCTGTTCACCCTACTTCTGGCACACCGGGTACAAGAGGGTGACCGATATCGAGTCCCGGCCTTTCCCCTCGTCAGGTCCCACCCTTTTGTCCCTTGGAAGTTTATCAACCGAGCTTGTGGATACGAGAACGAAGAAGGGTGATCGATCGACGTCGGTGGTCCACGAGTTTACCCAAACAGTTCTTTCGTTTGCAGCTGCAGAATCGATGCAGCGATTCACATTCTCTTCCCACCGCGCCGCGTCGCGTGCAATCGATAGTTTTAATTTCGTCGGAGAAAGGCTATTTACGTCGCGAGCTTTCGGTCGGATATTAAAGAACCACCGGCAGGTAATGTTTGGTTAATTCGTCGACGACGTTGGAAAGGATCGCGCGCGGTGCCGTTCAGTCACCGAGAAACTGCGAGATTATGGGGGAATAATCGAGCTAGAGTGTCGTTGACGTTTCAGGACAATTGCTGATGACTCGAAGGAGTCGACTATCTAGCATCTGTGATCCCGACGGCGAGATGATACGTAAGCCTGAACACGTACCAAAACTTGTGTGTATTCACGGACACTTTTTTCCCCACCAACAGAGACCATTCGTTTGCTCGAATGATTTGGACGGTTCGTCGAACGACGAGAGCCCCGCTTCCATACAATTACGTTCGAGGAATTTCGTCAAGGTTACTCGCCGCGGCCTGTACGACAATTCCACAAGGGAATAATTACGTTTGATTAATATTTATCGGATCAAATCGTTCCGTCGTTTATCATGGTTACATAAAGAGCATTGCAGTCGTTAGCGTGACAGGAATACGTCATTGTGGATTATCTGCGTGTCGTGTGCGTTTTCCACGAATCGAAAACGAGTCTCTCTCTACTCGGATTATTATTTCCCGCTGTTTTTATCGCACCGGTAATCGTTCTACGGAAACGGATAGCCACACGAATGGTCTCGACAAATCTTTTCCGATACACGAGACTCTTCTCACACGATCCATGCCGCACGCTATCGGAAGGGAAACGAAAGGAAAACGATAGGAAAACGCATCTATTATTTGCCGTGCTCTGCTCGACACACCTTTCTTTTACTTACAATTAGGCGTCTTGTGCATGCGTCGTGGATCATTGCGCACGCAAAATTCGCGTCGTTCATTCTGCACCGCTCGACGAATTAATTCCAACGTTTCTCATTCATCCCCCTTTTTCTCCGACTACTTCTTATCTCTTTCCAGTCACCGAACTGTGTGCGTGTAGAACACGTTCGACATTACGAACAATTCGTTCAGACAATTCTATATTTGCTCTTTTCTCCACTACACACGTCCACTCTTCTGTTTCTCTTTCTCTGCATCGATATATAGACACGTATACTTTCGATGTTTCTCGTACGTTCTCGTCGCGCGTTCAACAGGAGCGTCGAGTTTCACCAGGCAACTGTCTGAAATTGCAGTCACACCGCCAGCCCAGAGGGTGCAGTTCATCCTTGGCGAGGAAGTCGGCGACGATGCACACGAGTCACATCCCCTCTTCTCCGAAATGGAGGAGCTCGTCAAGGATGGCGACGAGATGGAATGGAAGGAAACCGCCAGGTAATCCAGCCCCGGGGCATCTTACCTACTATTTTATCGCCCAACGACCGCGAGCCTCGTTTTCTCTTGGTACCCTCCAGATGGATCAAATTCGAGGAGGACGTCGAGGAGGGTGGAAACAGATGGAGCAAACCTCACGTAGCGACCCTCTCTTTGCACTCCCTATTCGAGCTCAGAAGCCTGCTGTTAAACGGCACCGTGATGTTGGACATGGAGGCGTCCAGCCTGGAACAAATCGCCGATTTGGTTCTCGATAACATGATCAACAAAGACTCGTTGCCGATCGAAGCGAGGGAGAAGGTACAGATCGAATGAAAAAAGGAACCCTCTTTGATATACTAACGAGAAAGCTCTTATCTTGGGACGCGTAGGTGAGGGAGGCACTTCTGGTCAGGCATCGGCATCAACACGAAAGACGCAAAGATAACAATATGTCCAGACTACCTATTATCAGATCGTTGGCCGAGATAGGCCGAAATCATTCTTCTTCCAAGAGTAAGTTCACAAACGCTCGTCGTCCCAGATCGAACAAAACTTCAATCAGATACTACAGTAATTGAGTTCTGTGTCTTTTTCGTTTTTTTTTTCTTTCTTTCTTTCACGTATTATCGAACAAACACACGTTTTTACGTTTATCTATTTTGGTTACTCGCTTGATAAGGCAAAGTTGAACGTGAATCAAGGGTACACACTGGATTGGTGGTAAAAAAGAACTTAGGGCCCACAAGTTTCCGGCAATACACCGATACACCCGTTCCAGAGTTAGTAGCACTCACACATTAAACGCGTGAAAAACGCTCGACATTTTCAGATTACTGGTGTACATGTGGTTTGCATGCGTTGTTGACGTCAGATTTACAGGAGCGTCGCGATGCAAGGGGCGCCTACGCGTCCTCCGTCGCTCGCAGCAGCAGCTGCCCGAATTCGAACACGGCTTTGCTGTCGAAAGAGGCGAAAGATCTGAAAGGACCGTACCTTCTGGTTCCAGGTATAACATAGGCCAGACTGCTTGTGCAGCGCCTCGATAGCCTAGGGTGACGGTGCTTTCGCAGCTTTCTAATCTCCTCCGTAATTCATTTTTAACCCCAACCGTGTCTCTCATTCTCCTCGTGTATATTAACAACCCTAATCATACGTACCCTCTGTCTAGACTTGATCCCCGGTATATCGCGCTAAACTTCGATCTCCCGTGGTATAGCAACACCGGCCTATAGATGCAAGTATACGTATTGACACTTGTTTCTTATTTCACGTGGTCGGATTCACAACATGGTTCGCGATGTGTCAGCTAAAAGGTTAGACCGTCAGGTGGTTACTGTTCCTAAGAAATTTCAAACGATAGCACAGATCCGTGTCTCTTTTCGTTCCTCTCGGTATTGTGTTTAAACTTTAAACGACTTCGTCATTTTTTCTCACTCTCTCTCTCTCTCTCTCTCTCTCTCTATTTCTCTCTCCCTTTATATTTTACCTCTTGTACATACGTTATTGAACGCCGGTCGTACAAGATACATTTCTCGCCCCTATATACTTGTTCTGTCGATTTCTCGGTGTTTTTTACAGTAGTTGAGCATTGCACGGAGCGAATCACACGTAAGATTTCACTCTTACTCGGACTTGGCCAAACCGTCCGACTAGTACCGACCGTTACTACTGCGACCGTACGCAGCATCGACACGAGAGAACACGAGTAGGAACACCTAAACACACTACCTAACTAAAAGGCATGTCCTTTGTTACTCTCTCTCTATCTCTCTCTCTCTGATTGTCCAACTTGATGCACGTCACTCGATGTACACTTTCACTATTCGATATCGTACCCTTGTACCTAACTAACTGTCACACTATTTTTAATCTAACGTTTCGTCTAATCTTTTCAGCGTTCCCCCAACGGTAAAATCGTTCCTTTTTTTCCCCCCTCGTCCGCGATCGTTCGAACGATAAAAACGATACCGAGCGATAAGGGTTGCAGCTTCGAGCAGACACGTTCGAAGCGCGACCATTCGCAACCATGTATCGCGCTATTAAACCAGAGTCCCCCCCTCCCTCTCGTTCTCTCCTCCCTTTGTAAATAAAGAACGATCCTGGTGTGTGTTTCATGCTCATTTTTAGTGGAGGAATCGAATTCCGCCCCGGCGATCGCCGGCGCAACAGGTCACGGCAGTGGAGCAGCGCTGAACGCCGGTAGCCGCTTCCTTGCCATACCCGGTAATCCCGGTAAACTGCTTTACTGTGCTTGCTTTTTCACTTTCTACTACTCTTCTTCTAACATGCCGCAGTAACAACCCTCTCGTCGCCGTAGATTTCCCGTAGTAACGTGCTCTCTCTCTCTCTCTCTCTCTCTCTCTTTACATAGATATATATATATACGTACATCTTGTATCTAGTACAATTAGTTCCGTTGACGAGAAGAAAGCTCGGAAGAAAAGCTCGGGGAGAAGCTTTTTTCGAATAAGGATCTTTTCCCCGTGCACGAAAATCACAACGACGAGAGTGTCGCGAGTTGCTCGAATCCCGAACCGAAAGAATCAACCCACCCTGCCACGATCGCTCAAAATAACACCAGTATCGGCAAACGATTATCGAGAGCAAGTGGAAACACGGAAAACAAAATCGGCTCTCTGTCCTCGAGTGCTGCAACTAGGTGTACGTGTGTGTGTGTGTGTGTGTGTGTGTGTACGAGCGTGTCTGTGTCCGTGTGGTCAATCTATCGGAAAAGTTTACCGCATTTGTTACCCTTCGAAAGGGTTGAGCAACGTGCTCTTGACATTTAATGGAAACTTCACCGGTATACGTGTGTGTGTGTGTGTTTCTCGTGTGTAACGTAACGATCGTCGCAAAAGTAGAAACTCGGCTTAAACGAGAACGTCGGTTTAATCTCGAGACTTATTCTGTAAATTTTGGATAAAAATGTCGAAACTTCGCATCGAACGTGAAACGGAAGAAAATAGGCAATTGTGAGTGTCGCGAATAAGAGGATCGGGTTATAAGACTTCCTCGCAATATCGCGGAATCCCCGCTGTATCGGATTCCTGCAACTCGGAAACGCTTTCGACACGCGAATGTGGGTCGTGGCTATCCAACGTTTCTAATGGTCTTGGATAGAAGCGGTAATTGAGAGGAAACGGGAAAATACCTAGTCTTCTCGATTACGATGCCCACGCGACCGTCTCGTTGCGATTCACCTTGGAAACGAGGCAGTAGGCGGTAAGCTAGATCTCTTTCAGGCCAAGAACCAGGAACAAACGGTATGGATCGAAGTCCGAGCAGTGTGTCAATTAGCAGAAATCACAGTTCGTCCGCGTTAGAGAACGGAGACGCGAATCACAGGGTTTGTGTGCCTTTATTTCACCTCCTGACGTTAGACCATGTCTTCGAACATCTTCTCACGACTCTTTCAACAGGGTAACACTCACTTCATGAGAAAGATACCAGCTGGAGCGGAAGCAAGCAACATCCTCGTAGGAGAAGTGGATTTTTTAGATAAGACCCTGTCAGCTTTCATTCGATTGAGCCAGGCAGGAATAATGGGCGACTTAACGGAAGTACCTGTGCCAACGAGATTTATATTCGTCCTGCTGGGACCTACGGTAAGATTTCTGTTCCACGTATCGAACGAATCCACCCCACGTTACGCACCAGCTCGATAGAATCCGATTGTTTGCTGAGTATCGACAGAAAAGAAATTCCCGGAGAACGGGTATATGCGGATTGACGGTAACGCGATGAAGAGCCAGGTTCTCATTTCGGGTAATTAATGTTTTAACGAAGCAATTGTCCAGGCTGATTGGCCGGTTATTCTCGGCCTTGGAGAGATACGCGAAGCAATTTCTACCCTGGGTATGAATGAAAGGTTCGTTATCGTTTGAGATCGTCTCGATTCTCCGCCTCTTTCCGTACCACCGTTTGTCGCATTTCTTCCGCCAATCTTTCCTCTCCACTTTTCGCTTATCGATCACCGGGGAGCACCGTGATTAGCAAATAGGGCATCCACTCGGTGAAACCTCTTCTCGATTCATTTTCAACTTCCTACTTTCGCAAAAGTACCCTCTCGTCTCGTCAGCTCTAATCGATCGATTCTCGCCCTCGTGTCTCGATCACGCAGGGCGGAATCTCAGGCTTCCACGAGATCGGCCGCGCCATGGCGACTCTCATGTCCGACGAGGTATTCCACGACGTGGCTTACAAAGCGAAGAACAGAAATCATCTGCTGGCCGGAATCGACGAGTTCCTGGACGCGGTCACGGTTCTACCTCCCGGGGAATGGGATCCCGCGATCAGAATAGAACCACCTGCCGCCATTCCTTCGCAGGTAAACTAGATAATGTTCGCAGGAAACGAACTGGCAATTTCCATTTTCGCTATCATTCGGATCGCTTGGTTTGTAACTCGGTTTACAGGACGTAAGAAAGCGGCCGAAGGAAGAGAAACCGAGGGAGGAGTTGGACGAAGAGGCGGACGAGCAGAAGTTGAGAGAAGAGTCCGGACTATCGAGGACGGGTAGACTTTTCGGTGGTTTGATGAACGACGTGAAGAGAAAAGCGCCGTTCTACTTCTCCGACTTCAAAGACGCGTTGGCTCTTCAATGTATAGCCTCGTTCATTTTCCTCTACTTCGCCTGTCTCTCCCCCATAATCACGTTCGGTGGCTTACTCGGCGAAGCCACGGGGAAACATATGGCCGCCATGGAGTCGCTGGTTTCCGGTTTCGTCTGCGGCATTGGGTACGGATTTTTCTCCGGGCAACCTCTCACCATTCTCGGCTCCACCGGTCCTGTTTTAGTCTTCGAAACTATAGTCTACGAATTTTGCAAGTGAGCACAAATCCTGTTGCACGGATTTAAAAAGTTCCTTTTGAACGTTCTAAAATTCGATCGTTCTGTCCGCAGAAAATCAGATTGGAACTACATGTCTTTCCGTTTTTGGATCGGCTCGTGGATAACCCTGATTCTGCTGATTCTCGTCGCGATCGACGCCAGTGCTCTGGTCTGCTACATCACACGGTTCACCGAGGAGAACTTCGCCACCCTGATCGCGTTCATCTTCATCTACAAGGTATTTTCTTTCCTTTCGTCTTCTTTCCCTCGAAAATAATCGCTTCTTGTCCCTCGCCGTTGCATCTGAATTACGCAACCGTGTCCTTCTACCGCGAGGCGAGTTAATTGGATGGGATGTAGCTGTGTGTGCTTCGCGAATCGCTCCATCAGCGAAAATTTCCCGACATTTGGGTCACGAATCGCGCGGGGTGTACGCGTCTAATCGAAAGCGTTCCGCTCGGGCTTCGAGACCCCGTACAGTTCCAAGGTTCGATCGACCTCGATCTTGACGAGAGAAAGTGAATATCACTCTTTCAGGCGATCGAAAACGTATTGTCCATCGGCAAGAAGTACCCTATTAATACCCACGCCAACGACCCGTTCGACTACGAGTGCTGGTGCAGGCCGCCGAATGGTAGCCTTCCTTCTAGCTACGACAACGTCAATTGGACGGCGTTGGATCAAAAAACATGCCAGGTTAATTGAACGTAGAAGCCGAAGCTCGTTAGCCGAAAATTACAAACTGCAATCGTTCCCTTGATCTCGACACTTCGTTAACTTTCTTTCAGAGTTACAATGGCACGGTGGTGGGCGACGGTTGCAGCCAGACCCACTACATACCCGATGTGTTCCTCATGTCAATTATACTATTCATGGGCACATTCTTGTTATCCGTCGAGCTGAAAGATTTCAAGAACGCTCTCTTCTTCCCGTCAAAGGTACGTTGCTCAAACTAATTCCAGAGATGTCTGATTTCTCCCGTCTACGATATACAGGTGAGACAAGTGGTCAGCGATTTCGCGGTGATCATCGCGATCTTCTCGATGAGCACGCTCGACCATTTCGTGAACATTCCAACGCCGAAGCTCGAAGTGCCGGAGGAGTTTAAGCCAACCTTGGCTGATCGAGGATGGATCATCTGGCCTTTTCAAAGTAACCCATGGTGGAGCGCGATCGTCGCGTGTCTTCCAGCTCTCCTAGGCACTATACTGATCTTCATGGATCAGCAAATTACAGCCGTGATAGTGAACAGAAAGGAGAACAAATTAAAGGCGAGTGTCCCTCCTCTCTTCGTTTTTACAAGACGATTTCTTTGCTGGACGTGTCGTTTGCTTCCTCTTACAGAAAGGGTGCGGTTATCATTTGGATCTATTCATTCTCGCGATCCTCATAGAAATTTGCTCCGTGATGGGGTTACCCTGGTTCGTCGCGGCCACCGTGCTCTCGATCAATCACGTGAACTCGTTGAAGCTGGAATCGGAATGCGCCGCGCCCGGAGAGAAGCCACAGTTTCTTGGAGTACGCGAACAACGTGTCACACACATTCTCATCTTTCTCATGATCGGCTGTTCCGTGCTGCTCACGCCAATGTTGAGACACATACCGATGCCCGTACTATTCGGAGTTTTCCTCTACATGGGTGTCGCCTCGCTCAAAGGACTGCAGTTCTTCGACAGGATTCTGATCATGCTGATGCCAGTGAAATACCAACCCGATTACATGTTCCTTCGACAGGTGAGAAGAACAACGTCAAATTATTCCTCGACAATGATTCGACATATTTTCACGCTTCTTATTTTATTCAGGTACCGTTGAAACGCGTGCATCTGTTCACAACGATACAACTGACTTGCCTTGCCTGCTTGTGGATCATCAAATCCTTCAGCAGCACTTCCATTCTGTTCCCTCTGATGGTAAATCGCGTTACTCTAAGCGTCTCGTTAATTGCAAGAACATTTTACTCAGACAATTCACGTTGCTCGTAGCTGGTGGTGATGATCGGGATACGGAAATCGTTGGACCTACTGTTCACTCAACGGGAGCTCAAGATTCTGGACGACGTAATGCCGGAACCGAGCAAGAAACACGCGGACGATCTTCGACAGCTGGAGAGCGGCGAGGTTAGCACCATGAGACGAATACTAAATATCATCACTTGTCGTAAATAGCACGCGAGAGGTGACCGCGTGGCGAACATTCGCCCCGTGGTCACGGTAACTGTCTGCGACTACGACGAGCCTGCCTTGAAACGGGACGAACAACGCGTAAACACGTCCTAAAGCATCTCCATTCTTCCTTCACACTCCTCGTCGTCTTATCTTATGTTTAATGCTCCTCTCCGACCAAGCAATAATAATTTTAGCATTAAACGTGCCAGAGTGACGAGGAGAATGGCCTAAAATATATACGAAATTAAAGATGTACGCTCGGTGGTTCCTCGACCAAAATTTGCTACAACGAACCTTCCATTCGTATATACCACCAGCAACTAACAGCGAGTGCCAAATAAATTTCGCGTAAGAAGTAACGCTCGGTCCGACCAGTATTAATTACAATGTAACAATTATACACTTGTTATTCGAGATGGCAGTAGCGTTTTGGATACGTTTCTTTTGATAGGTGTTGAATTTGTTGTTGTAGTCGAGTTAGGTAAGAAAGAAGGAAAAAAGCATATTTATCGAAGATATTTATACCGTTGAGAAAAATCGTAAAATGTTCGTTATGACGTCGCCACAATTTTTCACGGCCTAAACAAAGTTTCGTTAATAAAACGTGGACGAATCTATCGTTTTCTTCTTTTTATTTTGTTCAACGTACCAAACGTCGTTTTATCATTTGATCGCAACACGTGCAGAAACTATAAGGAACCGCAAATGTTTCGTCTACCGTTCAATACACATGTATACCGGTTCGATGTATCGACGAACACGGATTGCCTACCTTGCTTGACATGTAAAAATACATTATTATTTAAGAACACACACAAATCTCTCTATAATCCCAGCTCTGTCCTTACGCACCACTCACCGCGACACGATCGATACACTGATACACGTGCCAATGTATACAAACACACAGACAGACACACTCTTATCCGCATGCTATGCTCCGAAGTCCCTGACACGAAGCGACACGTGTGGAACAACAGGCTACACGCGGCAAAGGCAAATCAGACGGATCTTCGGTACCGTAACTTCCAAATTTTCCCTTACACACGTACCATCGCAAAAGATTGTTATTAGGTAAGAAAACAAGATGCGAAACAGCATAACTCGAACATTGAGGCAGTTTGCATACGGAGAATGAGAAATGAAAAGAAATGCAAAGCAAAGCAATGGGGAAAAAAGAAAGGTAAAGAGATAAAAAGTTGGCAGAAAAGTTGGACGATGAGGAAACGAAAGAATCCCAAAGAGACACGTAAAGGTAGCGGTGGTCGTCGAATCCTGCGGCTCTCTGATCGGTACGTGGGCCACAAGTGCACGTCCATAATTCCTCAGCATCGAGAATAATTTTTAACATTTTCTATCTATGTACATCCCTGGCTAAAAGATCACACCGTTATATTGCGCTGAACTTGAGAATTGTCGTGCACTGCGATGAAAATTGATCGCGATCGCGACAACGATGGCATGGATTCCGAGACCGTGGTTCCAGTGATCCGCTTAGACCTGTTATTATAATTCCGGTATCACGGAGGAAAATAGAGTAATCGAGCTAATTCTACTTTTTCACGCGATACCTGCTCGTACTTCAGCCGAATGCGCTATTCTACTCTGTTTGTCTCCTTTTTTCTGTACGTCTACCAGCTCGATCGATACCAACCGATTTAACGCTTTCCCTTTTTTACACTCCCCCCACCGATCCTGTCGTCGTCGTTTTTTCTCCGAAAGTCTGTGACATGATGAATACGGTAGTGGCGTGAGTTTTGCCGAGTTCGATGCATGGCTTGACTTGTACACTTTTTCCCCAAAGTTAACGATCAGGCAGCCGAAGCGCGTTGAAACTGAACGTTCCCGGTTTCTTCCCCCAGGAGCAGAACGAATCCATGGATTACGGTCCATCGGGAAACATACAAATCTCGCTGGCGAACGGCAATATCATGAAGATCCCGATGGCGAGCATCAATATCAGCGAGGAAGTGAATAAAACAGGGATCTGGCAGCAGGTGAACGAGGGCAACGAGAAAATGAAACAATCGAAATTCCTCAAGTACGTAGAAGTAGTTCGCGATTGAAATTTTTCGGAATAACGAGATAGAGGGAACGTTAACCAATTACTCCGTTAACCAATTTAGCGCTGGAAAGCAAAAGAAGCACTCGAAGAAAGAAAACTCTTTGATGGCCGATGAGACCACTAGACTGACTACGATGACCGAAGAGGACGAGGATGACAGTGGGATCTCTATCAAGGTGACAAACGTAAATGACTCTAAATTCTAACCACCATCACCAAACCGATTAATTACATGGCAAGTCACACAGCAAGAGCACCAATACACCGGCATGCAACATACCCCCTATACTCTACTGTGAGTAAGAGTAAAAAAGGGGGCTGCACGGAACCCTTGAGCAGAGTCGTCTTGTCCCAATGATAGATTTTTGTCTCTTTAACAACACCGACGACTCTGTGCTAGAAAAAGAAAAACAGAACGTTAATCTTCGATCGTACGATCCCTATTGTCATATTTACAAGCACGAAACACGTTATACTCCCGCTACAATCGTATATTTCGGCAGCATGCAGTGTTCGCCTATGAATATTCCACACGTAGTACGAATAGAGAAACAGTAGACAGATATTTAACATGCAACTCGATCTCTATTGAGATTATCCAACAGATTGTATCGTCAAATTAACACTCGCATGAATCGATCTCCTTATTGTTTTGCACCTTCGTAGTTCCATCTATTCGTGCATGTGTTTTCGATCGTAAACCTCTCGTACCTACGATACTATCAATCGTAACGATTAAATAATCACCGTGCGACACGTAGTTTCAAGAGGCTGTTAGCGATGACGTTTAAATTCAGTGTACTCAAGGCTCCGTTACGAAACTTTTCTCAAACATCTTCGCGTGTAGCTGTGTATAGATTTGCGCTTCTTTGAAACGATCGGCTTATCGTTGGTGCGTTCGCGCGAAATTATGCGGAATGTTTGATTTCATCGTTTCAGGTAGACTTGATACGATCGAAGGAAAGCATCAGCCAGTTAACGATTAATGGCACTACCTCGGCCGAGACCTCTGTCTAACGAGAGAGAAAAAGAGAGAGAGCGAGAGAGAGAGCGAGAGAAAGAGAGAGAGAGAGAGAGAGAGAGAAGGAACGTTTGTAATTTCGTCAGATCGATAAATCGGCACGAGATTTACAATTTCGTCCAGATCGTCGAGTGATAGATCTCGATGACCGGTGGTGAAGACAGAACATTGTTGCAAGGACAATAATGCGAGCAACAACGTGTACAAAGAGCGTATTACCATGATTATTGTACGAAACTAGGAAACACCGATACGCGAAGAACGAGAACGTTGTTTTTTTTTTTTTTTTTTCAGTTCTGTATCCTTGCTCGAGTGCAATTAACGAGTGCCATCTACGGATAAAGTATACCTAGACGAAGCTGACAGGAACATGGTTTATTTGTAATGAGAATTGAAGAAACGCGCACACCATTGAAATTTCGAAGTAGGACGTTCTAGATTTTAAGACTCGATTCGGACAGGTCGACGCGTGAACATTGTCATCGTTGGATCTCGAATCAAACTTTCGTGTCAGTGTGCAATAACGTATACTCTTAATCTAGCGATTAAATAGTTTGTGTCCATAGCGAATTACGCCAAAGAAAACCCCTTTGATATATATACAATATATGTATATCGACGTTTCCTTCGAGGGATGTCCCGCGTTGAGGAACACGGCCGATACGCGTCGTCGAAAGGGTTACAATGTCGTCGGTACTAGAGAGAGCATCGGTGAGAACGTTCACTATTTTCCGAACAAACGCTCACACGCGAGCAACACCGGCTCGATTCGTTTCGTTAACGTATTAAAAGTCGTCAAAACACCGGCCAACACCGACAATATAGTATTATTAATTATACACGGTATAAATGTACAGCATCGTTTTTTACGCTGACAACGGTGAAATTCTCTTGTACGATGGATAAATACAGATCGAGACACAGAACGGTAGGATGTGATGATTAAACGTAATTTGCCACTTAGAGGGGAATTTTGCACATTTTTTATTGAAAAATTTTAGCACGACTGAGAAGAGAATAGCCACGCGTAAACGCCGTCCCTTGAAGGATGTCCTTTTTGTCTCGAGAAAGGGAATATAAGTGAAACGATCGAAACGAGATTTTTACGGTACTGCAGTCTTTCAGGTAGCGAGTGCAACGATCCTCATTCTTACGAGAATTTTATGCGGAACATTGCGCGGATCGTTGCACCGATAAATTGTTATTCTTTTTTTCTTCTCCGCCGATTCTACACCGACAAACGCGCAGACTGACGGCGAGGCATCGGTGAGAGAAGATTAGAAGAAAATATTTGATACGATATTTTTCAAACGAGACACGTTATCATGTTATTATCCGTTGAAAATGAGCCTTCGTGGCTTTCGATATCCGTTCGAAATCTATGCGAAAAGATTTGCCGGTACACCGACGAAACAAACGATCGTGCGTCTTCGTTTTTTCGCAAGGAAGGTGTCGTACGTAATGCGGTAGAATAATAACGAAGAGGGACAATGTGCCCGCTGTATTCTATACCTAAGAAAGAAAATCATTCGCAATTCTATACACGCTCGCAATGGGAAAGAAGTTATCGGCTGGAACAGCATGCGAGCTTTCGCAAAATCTCATCCCGCCCCCAACCCCGCCACATTCCATTACCACGTCGAGTAAAACTTTGCTTGGATCGCTGCATAGTATTAAAATGATAAGCTTGCTATGCGTTTCACCACCGACCACCCTCTTGTACATCTTCACACCTCTACACCAACAGGCTACGATTGCCGCTAATAGCATTTTAACAGTGGTTGTGATTAGCTAGAGAGAAACGAACATTATCTTCACTCTTATTCGTCGAAGGATTTGCCGATTCGTGTTCGTGCGCCTCGTTTCACCACACGGAAGCTCCGATTTCTTTTCTCTGAATCACTGGGACGCGAGAGTAAACGATATCCTGTTTCGAACAATCGTAGACAATCGACGAGAAAGAAAATAACGAGTGCACGGTATTCCGATAGAGAATATAACGTATATATTTTAAATTTGCATATTTTTTGAAAATCGCCGACACATTTGCTGCGACTCTTTACAAACATTCACGCGAGTGTCTATTGTACCTTTTTAATAGCGGACTATTGTACCATTTCCACCGGAATACCGTCGCAGATCCTTTTTTTCTTTTTTCCTAAGGTGTCAATCGCAGAGAAAAATTCGCACTTTAGACAATTACTTCCGTGGTACACAACGGAACGAGTACACACACGAACGAACCAGAAGACTCATTGCGAGCAACAAAGTATATAATCAGTCGCAAATCATATAATTCGCTGCCATGCATGCAATCGATGTATTAGTCCTCTTTAACGGAATTGCTGATAAATTCTGATTAAAAGAAAAAAAAAACAAAAGAAGAAGAAAAAATGAAAGAAAAAAAAATGTGTTTGCAATATTGATTATCGATAGAACGAATTTCTACCGATTTATGTACCTCCTCTTTCGCACGTTACTCTTACGGCTTCGGGATACTTCCGGAAAGAATTCAAGAACAAGCTCCTATCCGCTTCCACGAAAATTTCCTATTCGTCCTTTTTCTCTTGTTGCACGTTCAATTTATACGATAATTCGATTATCTTGTATTTCTTTAATTACTGTTTCGTACAGTTACACTGAAGATCTTCCGGATTCGAAGATCCAATTTCGAACTGAATAAGAACAACCATATACATCGTCACCGTGCTGAGCATCTGACAAACAAGTAACGAATATTAAAAACAGCGGCTATTTTATTTTACATCCGGCGATCTCTTTTGGCTCACCGATTGAAAAGACGCATTGTCTAACTCTAAATATCCGTTAGCTGTAAATCTGATCTTTCGATGTAGCAACTGAAGGGAGAATCGTTCGAGCTAGAACGAAGGGAACGTTGAGCAACGAAAAATCTTTAAGATAGTCGCATCTTTCCAGTTCTATACCTCTGTTTTCATTCCTCGATCGATCGTACAGTTTAACAAAGTATGCACAACACCTCCGGTCCTTTCGATCTGCAAAAAGACACAGTCAGTTCTCGATAAACAGCCACCTCCGGGGAAACGTTATTTCTTACCTCGTTCGTGACACTGGTGATCTTGTTGGTTAGTAAATTGAAAGGGTACAGGAGAGCTAAGAGCCAGAACACGGTATTTATCATAATCACGGGATCCAGGTACTCGCTGGTGCTGAGGAACGGTTCGACGAGGTAATAAGTGTTGTACAACAGTGTGACGAAAGTGAAGAAAGTTGCCATCAGAATAGGAGGAGCGTAAAACTGTGAAACCTTGCCGGAAACGTCGCAGAGATGCTCGTGAAGGTTTCGAACTTGAACGAGAAGCTGTACCGTTAAGGGGCTGATACAAATGCGACGAGTATGTTGCAAGATATTAGGGCGAACGCCGTCGTAGCCGGATTTGTGAATGTCTTGTATGGTGGAATTTATCTTGGAAAATACAGCGTCGATGCAGGTGAGCACCGAGAAATATTGTATGTAAAGCATGCTTACGAAAATTGTGGGTAGTATGTTCGCTAACCATACAATGGGAGCATTGTGAAAAGCGGCTTCATCGGTAACCCAAAGGCAGACGATTAAGCTGAAATTAAGTAAGTAGACAACGAAGAAAAGACGGAAAACCCTTTTCTCGTCGATCGGTTTCTGCAGTCGCCGTAACGAATCCTTCGCCTCGATCAAATAATTCCCGATTCTGACGAGAGCCGATTGATTCATACAGTAGTACAATAATGTCAAGAAAATCAAAAGGCTGCCTATCACACCCTGAAATATTTCCATCAACGTTGTTATGCTGGTCTTATTGGTATAGTCTGCACTGTACAGAGCTGGTACAGTGACGTAATTCGTCGCAAGTATCAAGCAGCTGAGCAACATATTATAAACTATCTCGATTTTAGTGCCGGTGAAGTGTAACGCATTTTCCCGCCACTTTCCCTTCGAGTTTCCTTGATTACTACTCACGGTCACTGTTGCCAGACCGATGAATTTGAATACAAACAAAAGCAACAAAGTCACTCGATACATATTTCGAGAGCTCTGCAAACTACGTGCCATCGTTTCACCTGCACGAAGTAACGAACGCGTGTCATCGACGATATCCACGTTGCAATGAAAAAAAACAGCAAGATCGTCGGTAAAAAAATATACTTTGTACTGTTTGTCTTTGATTACGGTTTACTTGCACGTTTGAAAAATGTTGCCGCAACTTCTCTGTTTTTTTTTTTTTTTTCTATCGATATAAAAACGTGAATGCAACAATCCGACGTGTGCCGTGAATTTTATAGTAGCGCAGCTATGAAAAACAACATTAGATATTAAATCACATTTGCCGTAGATGAAATTACCGTGCATGCGATAAAAGTGACGATGCACATATTGCTCGCACTGCGTCAACGATCAATGTTAATTGAATGAATTCTCTTTACTCGCGAGGAATAATAGTAAACGTTACTGCGAGAGAAATAATGTGGATAAATTTGTAAAAGCCCTAAGAAGAGCCAGCAAACTTTGCAGTAAGTTTTTTTTATTTAAAATATTTATGTTTTGTTTTCACATTTAAGAGAAACATTTGTCTCTTCGATAACCATGCTAATAGTTACTTAACATGCAACGTACCCGTTCAATTCATCTTTAAAAGGGTACGCGATAAATCTTATCTTAATTATTAAGATTAGAGAAAGAAAACAATAAAAGTATTAATCAACTAAAAATATATGGGAGAACTCTGAACAGAAAGTATTTACTTGTTTCTCTCGTTTTCAACGCACTTCAAAGGCATTTCTTTGAATTCGCGTGAAAAAAAAAAAATAAATATATCGTTTTTTACGTAAAACAGAACAATAAACAAGTGTAAAAATGGTCCTCCTATCGCTTGTCGAAAAAGAATACATCAATTTGTTTTTATTAACAATATCACTTTTACAACGCCTTTTTCTTTGACAAATGTTTACAAAAGTACATTTAGGTTTGCTAGTATTAGATACTGTGCTGAACTTAAACATAACTGCCTTAGAAGAAACAATCAATTAAAAAGGTTAAGTGATTATTGTGCTTTTAATTACGAAAGGTACTAAATATAAATACGCGTGTGTTTTATTTGTAATTTTATCCCCCGTATAAAAGTGTCATTTATAATTTACATTTCGGTAATAATTTTCCAACGAATAAGCTACGCCAAGTCAACCAACTTTTGACCGTAAAAATTTTTTTTACATAGAACGTATCAGCGATTCGAATATTTACCAACTTTAAATTACTTACACTTTACTATGAAGTCTTTTATAATACTCTTCAGCTGGAATTTAATAAAAATTATTATATTTCTAATTTGTACAGTCCAGTAATAGTAGCAGTTTCGCGAACACGCTTTATCTCTTAGAAAACTTAGAAAGCTGATAATCAACAACATTCATTTATTAAGACGAATAAATGATAAATCGCATTTCCTTATGTCTTCGATCGCTCCGATTATGCCTTTAAAGTGCTATGAAAACACAATTAAAAGAAGGAAACGTCAATTCCAATATATACGTTATTGAAATTCCAGTTCGAAATAACATACTGAAAAAAAACATACTGTGCCTCCACGACATATTCTCTGACTTTTGCATAGAAGATTATTGCAATTTTCATTTCTCGCTTCTGTTTTTTTTTTCTTTTTTTTTTTTCTTTTTTTTATATATATATACACATTGGTATCTGTTGCTACTTAAGTAGGCAAGTTTACGCGTGGCGTTAAACAACGAAGACACCTATATAGCCTTCGCAAATATATCTTTCCTTTTTTTTTTCTTTTTTTTTTTGGTATTGCCCAACGACACCGAAGGAATTGTAATTATAAAAAGAAGAACGTGTTGTCGAACAGAGTAAATAATTATGATGTCTATTCTAAACCTTAGGTGTTCTATAATTAACCAATTTTTCATAACATTCTTAACAGAGTAAAGATTGTTCATTCATATAGTGGGCTTTCTAGTTACAAATATTGCAAGTAAGATGTGTTATAATGACGAGGAAATTTACTAGAAGACCCATTAAGTAAAATATAATGATAGAATTTAACCAAAGGTGATTTATCCAAGTGTATGAAAGTGAATTCTTTTTTTCAGCATTAAGACACTCGTGTCATGTAGCGTACTGCTTCAGTACAAAAGAAAATAAGTATGATTTCCACATTATCTGATACAAAAGATCACTATGTTACTTGGCCTCTGACTCGTTTGGAGTCTCGCTCCTTGTAGGCACTTCTTCTGATTTAGCTTCAACAGGTGTATCTGTATCTGGTTGACTACCGCTCTCATCCGCAGGTGAGTCCTCTGATATGGCTGCATCTACAAGATTCGTTCCTACAATAGGTAGCAAAACTGAACACGTGTAGCAAATTTTAACTTAAATAGTATTTTATTCGTTGCTTCTCTATAGAAAACAAAATACGTAGTATTATGAACAATGTTCTGGCTTTCCAAGAAAATTAAAACGATCGTGTTGTAATCATTATTTCGGTTGATACAAATTTCGTCAGGTGACTGCAAAATTAATCGGTATTCATCGGATGGACGTTCCTGGTGTTGGAAAAGAAAAAATGAACCTCTTTTACCGCCTCGTGTGAAACAAACAATTACATTTGGCGGTGGTTCGCTTATGATATGGGGGTGCGTTACACCATCCGGTGTAGGTCCATTAGATCGAATCGATGATATAATGGACCAGTACATCTACAAATACATTCTACAAAAATACTTGTGGGAAACAATTGAGAGTAAATAATTGACTCTGCGTTCAACCATTTAAAACATTAGAATGGTCTGCTCAAAGCTCCAACGGTCATTGATTGATTTATGGCAAAGGGTGCAGGAACAGTGGTATTCCATTCCATCAGAATACTGCAAAATTGTAGTATTAAGTATGCAGACACGTGTCCGAGCTGTTACTAAAGCTAAAGGTTTATAGACTAAATATTAAGTCTGGAAAAAAACAGAAATATTTATTGAAAATCGGACGTGGTGCAAAACTGATTCTACGAAAAAAATTTGTACCAGCCAAATTAATGATTGTAACACGATCGTTTTATTTTTCTTAACAAGCTACAACATTGTACGTAACATTATGTATTTTGTTTTTGTTTTCCTCTTGTATTCTATATACAAACATTGAATAAATATTATTTAAATTAAAATTTCATGTGTGTTCAGTTTTGCTCCTTACTGTACATTCGTGGAAAGGCAAGTCCTCTTTCACAAGACAACGGTATTCTACGTGCTTTGTTTAACACGCTGATTATCCCGCTATTGTAAACGTTTCTGTTGCACAATTTTTACATTTGTATAAAACTTTCAATTCACTCAACAATGGAAATCAACGTGACAACCAGCGTGTTACAGATTAAGTACGAATGACATATTTACCTGGACAAGCAGGGTCAGACATTAGAGAAAATACTTTCTCTTCGGGCATATCCTTCGTTAACTCTTTGAAATGAACCACTTGGTCCGAAAATGATTGCCAAAACGATTGACCTTCAGGTATGGTAAACATAGCCTACGTGTTGTTCATTGAACAAAAACATATAATATGCTTTATACGTGTACAAATCATAACATTTACATCTCGTTAAACATAATTACCTTAAACTTGTTGTATATGTGCTCAGCCTTTTGCCTAATTTGTTCTGCTTTTTGTTTGAAAACTGCCTGTACAATAAAATTCAAAAACAAAAATATAAGAAAACATGACTGTTACAAACAACGTTATATTTTGTAGCTTTAAGAAAATAAGCAATACCTCATCTTCTTCGTTTAATTTCCAATCGGCCAAGTTACCGATATATCGTCGCAACTGAAAATGATCGAAAGCTCGATTAAAATACATGCCAAAATCAATCTCTTACAGGTAATAATTAACACAATTCGCATTCGTTTACCCTCTTAACAGTTTCTACAATGTGCGGATGCTTTTTCAACATCAGAGGGTCAATTGGAAGTGATAGCATATCATCCATTGCTTGCAAACACTTATCAGGATTTGCTCGATCTAATCCGAGGTTGGATTTAATTTGAGCATCCAATTGTAAAAGTTGTGCTTCTATACGAAGCCATCTGAAATTAATATTTAAAGTTGAAATCTTATAATATTGTTTAGTTCAGTGTTACTTTTACTACCTTAGTTTATTTGTTTTGCGATGAAGTGCTCCGTCTGTTGCTAACAGTCGTTTTTCCTCATCTGGGACATGTACATTTAAATCCAAACAATCTTTCACTTGTTCCGGTAAAATTTCGCCACTTTCTAATTGTGCTTTTAACTTCATGGCATTTCTGGCCGTAGACCATTCCCACTGCGATCGAGCCCTTTCACTTTCAAAGGATTTTGGCTTGTCCATATCTAACTTAATTCCTACGTATTCACCGGCAAACGTTAACGCTAATAAAAATCTTCCTGGTGTGTCTGAAGATGTGGTACTAGACACTACAGTACCTTCCAATGTAGGTGTTTCACCTAAATTATTTTTTTCTGTGAAGTACATCACACTTAAATCTTAATAATTTTATTTTAAGTAAACAATTCGCCCCTAGATACTCACTTTCCAAAACACCTCGTTTTTTATGCATTGCACCAGGTGTTGCTTGGTCACTAGTATCTTCAATTTTAACTTTAGGGCGACCTCTTCCATGATCTAAGATAAGTAAAATATTTGCCGACAACAATTCGCACAGAATACTGTATTTCAACAATAGTATTTATATGTACCAGCTTTATCCGTTGTAATATCTGTCTCTTCTGAGCTTGAAAAGTCAGCAAACCGCTTAGGTTTAATTTTCCTACCGCTACGACTCACAACTTCTTTTGGTGATTCCTCTCCTTGAGAATCCAAGCCAGGTTCTTGTTTTATTGAAATACTTGTGGATGCAGATAAAGATTTTGCTTTTCCACGTCTCTTCTTTATTTCTGGTGCATCCTAATTTTTCAAAATTTTTCAATATAATAAAACGTGATGGAATGAATTTTCTGTTCAATACTCTTATGCATTTGTAAGGAATAATCGCACAAACTATTCAAGCTCGATAAATGTTTGTCGGCAATTCCTAAATTTCTATTGGAGTGTTTAGTTCAACAGTTGTTTTCTTAAACAATATTGGAGTGATGAACAGAAACTCCTAATGAAATCTTATATATAGGTATAAATAAGCCTATATGCATTTAAATATAAATGTATTACAGGATTAGTAGCAGAAAGAGTTCTCCTTTTCATAGACTTCTTTTTCTCTTCTTCATCAACTACAAGAGATCCTGGTTCCATGTCACTGTCTGCAGCACTAGCTGTTGGCAAATTAGTGTCACCTTCTGTTGACGCTTCATCACCAATGCCAGCTTCTTAGTTCATATATGAAACATAGTTACGTAAATAAGTAAATAGAAACATTATCAGATTTTATACTAAACAAATGCACAATGTATTTACCTTTGAGGTCTGCAAGATTTGATGCTTTATTTCTGTCATTTTTAAGTTCTTGCTCTAATTGTATTAAACCTTCATGAAAATACTTTCTTCTAATTGGCTTGCCAAATTTAGCTTTATTCTCTATGTATGTATATAGCTCTTCCACTTTACACACAGCACTAAGGCAAGATATTTAAAATTCTTAATGCCTTTTCAAATCTTATGTTCACAAGATTATTATAAATATATGACTCCTAAATTATTGTAAACATTATGTACTTTAACACATTATAAAAATTACTACTCACGTTTCTCCTGTGCCATAGAAGTAAACACTATACTTTGAATTTTTTGAATTGGGATCGATAACTTTTTCAACCTAAACAGACATTAACAATATTTATTTTACAACACCATTTCTTGCTGCAAGATTACATGTTATATTTATTTACCTGCATAGGTAAATTAAGATATCGTATAAGATAAGATGATATCATAATAATAACTGGCATTAATAGCATGTCTTTGGATTCAGTAATAAGTAAAGGATGAAAAAATAGAGAATAAAAATGTTCCAGAAACTTCTATTAGTACTTCAAATGTTCATTATTGCGAATTTTGTCAAAATTATACAAGATAATGATTAAATCTACGATTGAACTTACTTTTGCTGGCCATGGTGGATAACCTCGAACTTTTGCAAAAACCTTGTCACCCGCGAAAAATTTCTTATGAAGCTTAACCATATCGACGGTACGCTTTTAGAAATCCAAAAGTAAGCGACAAATGCTATCTGTGTATCTATTGCGCACGACGTGTAATTAGGCTGGCTAATATTTTAGAAACATCGAACAAAACATCACGAAAGCCACCATTTGCACGATATAATATCGAAAACACGCAGAATAAGACGCTGCGCGCCAATTCATGAGTCTTTAGTTACGAATATTCACGAATCTGGACTACGTAGATTGAAAACTCTCAAACTTAAAAGAATCGCTGATTGGTTGCTTCCGACAATATCGACAGATACATCGGTAAATTATTTTTCTTTCGAAACAATTTCTTGCATTACCTTTTCAAACTAATTAACATACGAAAGAAAGTAATTTGTTACACGTATAAAGCTGTATAAACCAATTGTTTGCATATCTTTAGCGACGTATCTTTTATTTAACGATTACCAAATGTCTCAATAAAAATTTATTTCTGACATTTTAAATCAACGAAAGAAATAGATAAATAAGGAAGTTTAATAAATTAATTCACATATATCTTTTGTGATACATAACGTGGCAATACAAATGTTTCATAGTAGAGTATATAACATATGTATTGCCTTCGTAATGATACAGATCTGACGTTTTATGTTGCCTTTGCGAACACGTGAATGAATTACAGTTTAGTAGGTACGGTTTGTCTGTCAAATATATTAATGTTGATACGATACTTATTGTAAAAGGAAAAATTTAATATTACATCACGGATATGTGCAATGTTTCTGTTGATATCATACATATTTTTCCGAAATTCTCAGCTAAAAAAGTCAAACAGTCTGTTTCGTAAAATGTAAGTACATTTCTTTTAGCTTGCTTGTAATGCATCCTGTGAAATTGTTTTCTTTTTCACTTTGTAATTCTTGATTTTTCTTTGCAGCATGTATTACGATTCTTTTTATACACATCTTCATGTGCAGCACTTACAGCTGTGTAAAAATTTCAATCTGTTTCAAATAATTGTACAGAAATATTTTCTAGCGATTACTTCCTTTTTCTACCGTAATTACCGCCGCTTTTATTTTTTACGTAAAAATCTGGTATATGAATAATTTTAATCTATAGCAGTTACTAATATTTGCACTACTAATGAAATTTCCTTTTTCCATAAAATAGAAATTTTCTGCATATCAATATTCCATACTGCCTCCATCTCTTACTACTTATTAATATTTATGCCAATTTTATATTTTTTAAATAAAGAAGAAACTTTTGAATAAATTCATTTGTTCTTTCCTATTAGAATATGATTATCATGTATACTTTAAAAACTTTTGATGTGTTTTATAATAAGTATATTTAAATTGTATATAATAAACAGATGAACATACTATGCACATGGCAACAATATATGATGGTATAATCAAAGATGCCAGTTCTTGAGGACCAACGCTTCCTTTGAAGTGTTTAAGTTCAAGAGGCCTGCTAAGGCACAATGAAAGCCATTGTATCAATTACATTGATCGTGCTACTTCATGGGATAAGTTCAATATCTATCAGTGCTAGTAGAATATGTGCCAGCAGAAAGAAAAGTATTGAAAATTTTCCCTTAAAACAAAATACACCCAATGTACCTGAAAATTTATCCCATAACAATAATGTAGCTCATATTACAGTAAGTTTTCAATATATTTATGTATCTATATTAATAAATTCATCATTGAAGAAATTACATTAAAATAATTACATTCTTTGTAGAAAGATGATAATATTAAATTTGAAATATGTACTAATTTCTGTCATGCATTATGGCAAGAAGACAAGACTGCAAATGGAACTGAAATTATCATTTTATCTCAAGGTATATATACCTTTTGCCATTTAATAAAATATAATATATATTCGTTATTCTTTTTTATACTTGATTATTTAGGTTGTTGGAAACAGTCTGGTGAACAAAAATGTGAAACATCAGAATGCATTGCCCTTCCACGTTCTACAAAAGCATTGAATAACACAAAATTTTGTTGTTGCAATGGAGATCATTGTAATCTTAATATTAATAGTACTAACATTCTATACTCTGAGAACAACGTACATAGCTCCACACCTGCAGAAAATAATCAGCCAAGTAAATTTATATGGTGTAAAAAGTATTCTACGTTAATTTATTAGTCTTTTTATAATATCTTTTGTGAAATCTTGCAGCAACTGAATATTTGGAGCAGTCTGATTCTGGAAGATGGATACTTATCATAACAAGTGTACTATTGTGCATGTTACTGCTAGTATGTATTGTAGCTTTGGTGGTATACCGTGTGTACCACACTAATATGTTAGCAAGATTAGGAAAACCACTTCCCTATACGGATCAGTTCATGGATAGTACGGCACTAAGAAGTGGTACTTATACTGTAGATCATTTGAAACTTACAGCAGTTGTAGGTATGTTCCTTACTGATGAAATTATAAATATATGCTAGAGATACGTATTTTCAGCTGAGTAATACATCATATACTTTTAGGACAAGGTCGTTACGGATCGGTATGGCAAGGTAGTGTGGGAGATCAAGATGTTGCTGTAAAAATATTTCCTTCTCATTATCGTAATTATTTCCAAAATGAACGAGATACTTATTGTCTTCCCTTTATGGAACACCCATCTCTCCTAAGTTATTATGGTTACTATCTTTTTTTTTTTTAACAATACATTATTATTAATTGAAATACAATATTAAGAAATAGTTGTTATTCTTATTTAGGTGTAGATGAAAGGGTTAACATGGAAGGCAGTGTTGAATATCTTTTGGTACTTAGTTTTGCACCAGGTGGTACACTGACAGATTTTTTAAGAACACATACAATTGATTGGATTACATTTTGCAAAATGGGTCTTTCTATGGTCAAAGGACTTGCTTACTTACATACTGATGTACATAAAGGCGGTAAGCAAAACGAATGACAAAATATAGAATATATGAAGGAGAACACTCTTGAAGAAACTGATGGATCTTACAGATAAATTCAAACCGTGCATCGCGCACAGAGATATCAACTCTAGAAATATATTAATCAAAGCTGATGGTACGTGCTGTATATGCGATTTAGGATTGGCAGTTCAAATTTCTGGTTCTAAATATTATTCGAACGGAGAAGAACAACACGCTGAGATAAAATCAATCAACGATGTAAGACCGTAATTTAATGTGAAAAATATAGAATGTTTAAAATAATTTATAATTTCACCTCCAATAATTGAATTAGGTCGGTACCTTGAGATATATGGCGCCTGAAATATTGGAAGGTGCCGTGAATTTACGAGATTGCGAAAGCTCTTTAAAACAGATAGACGTTTATGCAATGGGTTTAGTAATATGGGAATTAGTTTCAAGATGCACAGATATTTATGTATTAGGATCAGAAGTACCACCTTATAGACAACCATATGAAAAAGAAATTGGTCTTCATCCAACATTCGAACAAATGCAAGGTTTAGTTTCTCGTAATAAAGCAAGACCTTTGCTAGAGGGTAATTTAGTAGATAGACCGGGAGTACGTTTGATTAGAGAAACAATGGAAGATTGTTGGGATGCAGATGCAGAAGCCCGGTTAACTGCTTTATGTATAGAAGAGCGCCTCTCAGAGTTGCAATCTCATCGTGGTAAATCTCATTGTATCATCAAGTGATATAAGAAAAAGTTATGATAGACAATAAAGAAAAAGAATAATTTATAAACTTTCAGTGACAATGCACTTCACCGATGGAAGTCCAATGGTCAATTCCCATTGCACTTTAGTGCCTTCAACTACAAACAGCCTTTATAGCGAGTCTTCGCATCACGACAATGTTCACGTCACTCAACTTGTATCGCATACGGTACAAGACAGTTCAAGTAATGAAGGTGGTATTGTGGAAAACTTGGTAACTTTGTCACCGTCTGAAAGCATCGTTCATGAACATAGTTGTAAGTGCTTTGTTAATATTCTGCAACAGATTTATGTATTTGTCGAATTTAATTTGTACATAATTTTTGATTACATTTTAGTTAAAAATTCAAATGAAGTAGCGATATATAATCATACTCAAGCGCTTCAACCTTATCAAGGACGGAATCCTTGTATGGAAAGAAATTTAATGTTACAATCGGACTCGTGTGAAGATTTAGGATGTAACGGTAATGTACTGGTTGATAAATCTATGAAACACGCGTGTAACGATCAATACAGAATCGTATCGGAAGCACAAGGACTTGTTTCCCATGATTATTTGAGTCAACATACAACACAGTTGACACAATTAAGACCAGCAACACCTATACCATACGTTCAAAATGTAATTTCGGACGATGGTACATCGTCGTATGGTAAACGAAAACAGACGAACGTGCATGAGATTTGTTCGCAAGAGAGTCCTAGGAAAAAGATTTTTGGATGGTCAAATTTTAAAAAGTTGCTTGTTAACAAAAAAATGTATCCATACAATAAATATCAAATAGATCGCGAGGATTCTAAATCTAATTTATTATCAAAACAGAACGTGCAGATCAAAACTGTTGAAACAAACGTAACGATATCTCCGGGAGGAAAATATGTGAACGGTATTATTACTAAAACACCTATTTTTACCTCTACACTAGATAAGAATGATAAGAATGCTATACAAATTAGTAAGCAGAAGTTTGATAATGATAACAATACTAACGTTCGACCATCCACCTTGCCCCTTGTAAATTTAAGAAATAAAAAGAGTGAGAATATCAGTAGACAAGAAAGTATCGACAAATTCAACGAAGTTTTTAACGTGGGATCTAACGTGAATCTATTAAAAGATCCGCATATGAGAATAAAAACGCCAGGTGATTTACCACCCTCCGTAAGAAAAATTCGTGGTCGTGGACATTCAACCGCTAGATTTTCTCTTTACGACGACCGAATGATGTGCAATATTTTAAGCGAGGAAGATGATCGAAGCGACAAAGCTGTCTGGAATTCAGTACCGTTTGGTATGGATCTCGGTGATAATGATGACAAACATTCGCCGACTAAATTTAATACCAAAAATGTTACTTGCTTTTAATCGATTATAATACTATTGTATTTGTAAAGGATTTTAGAAGTAAGCATAAACGTGGCTGTAGCATGACTTCAGCTTAAATATGTGTATGTACAGAA
>NW_017100190.1:557544-614451 GCF_001263275.1 Habropoda laboriosa | reverse complement strand
TTCAAGCTAGCAGAAAAAAAAATGATTAGGAATGCATTTTGATAAATATAGTAAACGTAAAATATAGTTCTCATTATCTGCACGTGTTTATCTTGGATGTTCATAATTTAATGAATTTTGCACAATTATTCCAAGACAATCAGTGTCGATTCTTTTATGAAGATATATATTCTCGATATAAAATATTGTTTTTATCCATGTTTAAAATTGATTTGCTTCGTCGTTAAATATCGAATGATATACACTTCTTTGGGCATTGGGAAAGGAATTAGAAATTCATTAAAATAACAATTAGATCGATTCAGAATTCTGATGCATAATAGTATTTTAAATATATTTTGACACCTCATACATTTCTCAGAAAAGAAAAATGAAGTGCTGCGAGTGTGTATAAGGATGCATCAGATAGTGTAATTAGTATTAAAGAGAATGCAAAAATGTACTTCTCATTTGAATGTAAATGATAATTATTTAGGCACAACATTCGTACTTTCCAGCCCCGTGAGCTCAATGTAAATATTTGTAGTATATAAACACTTTAATATACGAATTAAGTAAGCTTGTTATGTTTTATTTTAATAAAAATATAATCTTAATGTTCACAATCTGCACTATTTATATATATTAAGAATTCTAGAATTATTTGTTATTTAATTTTGATATTCTACAGCGGTTGTGATTTCAATGTATGATAGATAAGCACGTGGTTCAACCTGCTGTTCGGCTATATTCGATCGTATTCGGGTATTAAGCGCGGAGATTCTCGACAGATCCAATCTTTTTTAAGCACTGAAGTAATAATCGGTTGTTATTTATTAACGTTTACTAAAAGATAATTAATCGTTATGTCCATGATAACGATTTTAAGACATAATGTCAATTTGAACCCATTATTATTACAACGTTCATACATTTTGAAAGTAAGAATTCTAACCTTTTAGAAAATTTAATTATTAGACATTTACGAAAAGTCATTTATATAATAAACGTTTTTCATTGTTCGTCGAACAGAAGAATTTACAATTTTTGTCATCATACACGAAATATGCAGAACACAAGCCTTTGGAAAAGATTCGAAATATTGGTATCTCTGCTCACATTGATTCCGGAAAAACCACCTTAACTGAACGTATATTATACTACACAGGAAGAATAGATAAAATGCACGAGGTAAGAAAATGACATTGAAATATTGCTATCTGAAATGTCTGAATATAAACTTTATTCTTCCATTTGATTATACAAAATACTCCTAACAGGTAAAAGGTAAAGATAATGTTGGAGCAACAATGGATAGTATGGAATTAGAAAGACAAAGAGGCATTACAATTCAATCTGCTGCAACATATACCGTTTGGAAAGATCATAATATTAATATCATTGATACTCCAGGTCATGTTGACTTTACTGTAGAAGTAGAACGTGCTTTACGTGTTTTGGATGGAGCTGTACTTGTATTATGTGCAGTAGGTGGTGTACAATCACAAACAATAACTGTAGATCGACAAATGAAAAGGTACAATGTACCTTGTCTAGCATTTATTAATAAATTGGACAGATTAGGTGCTAATCATAAAAGAACTTTAGACCAATTAAAAGGAAAGTTACGCCATAATGCTGCATTTTTGCAATTGCCTATTGGATTAGAAGGTAACAATAAAGGATTAGTAGATTTAATTTATCAGAAAGCTTTATACTTTGAAGGAGACTATGGTGAAGTTATAAAAGAAGATGAAATTCCATCAGATATGAGAGCAGGTATATAATTTCATCAATGCAAATATTTAACTATGTAACTATAATTTACAAATAATACTATATTTTTTACACATAGAGGCAAAAGATAAGAGACAAGAGTTAATTGAACAGTTGAGCAATGTGGATGAGAAACTTGGAGAAATGTATTTGAATGAAATACAAGTAGTTGAAAAGGATATAGCAGAAGCTGTGAGAAGATGTTGTATGAAAAGAATATTTACACCGGTACTTGTTGGGACTGCTTTAAAAAATAGAGGTGTTCAACCACTGTTGGATGCAATTGTGGATTATTTGCCAAATCCTGGAGAAGTGACAAACTATGCATTTGAAGAGAATAAGTAAATTTCTCCACATTTGATATATTCCTGTTAAACATTTGTTTCTTCGAATATGAAAGAATTATTTGTCATTTATAGGGAGAAAATGACTAAAATCCTATTAAATCCTGAAAGGAGTAGCAAATATCCTTTTATTGGATTAGCATTTAAATTGGAAGCTGGTAGATTTGGTCAATTAACTTATTTCCGTTGTTATCAAGGAATGATAAGGAAAGGAGATTCCTTACTTAATACAAGAACAAGGAAAAAGGTTCGTTTATTTTCTGTCAGTATAAACAGCTTTCAAGCTACGAAGTTTTTGCATAAATACGATATGATTTAGGTCCGAATTCAAAAGTTAGTAAGACTTCATGCGAATCAGATGGAAGAGGTGCCTGAAATTTATGCAGGCGATATTTTTGCTTTATTTGGCATAGATTGCGCATCAGGTGATACATTTGTTAGCGATACTAATTTGAAGTTGTCAATGGAATCTATTTACGTACCCGAGCCTGTTGTATCTATGTCCGTTCAAGTAAAACATACAAAAGATCGAGATAATTTTTCGAAAGGTATCGCACGATTTACCAAGGAGGATCCTACTTTGAAACATTACTACGACGAGGACTGCAAGGTGAGTTAGACAAATTAAACAGGATATTTATAATGCACCGATGCAAGAGAATCAAAAGAAACTACAACTAGTAATATGTTTTAGGAAACTCTACTTTGTGGAATGGGAGAGTTACATCTAGAAATCTATTCTCAAAGACTCGAACGCGAATTTAACTGCCCCATTATCCTTGGTAAACCAAAAGTTTCTTTCCGCGAAACATTACGAGAGTCTATGGAATTCGATTACCTTCATAAAAAGCAATCAGGAGGAGCTGGTCAATATGCCCGAGTAACTGGAGTACTAGAGGTATTAATTTGATTTTATGGAAATCGTTGGTTTTTCTACGTATCGTATAATAATTTGTATTACGATCGTATTACTTTAGCCATTACCACCCGAAAAGAATACCCAAGTGATATTTTCGGACGAAACGGTAGGAACGAACGTACCGAAACAATTTGTTCCTGGTGTGGAAAGAGGTTTTAGAACAATATGCGAGAAGGGACTGTATTCGGGGCATAAGGTAGCGGGTGTTAAATTCAGATTATTGGATGGTATGCACCATTGCGTGGATTCTTCCGAGTATGCATTCTTTCTCGCTGCTCAGGGTGCAATGAAAGATTTGTTTTCAATGGGGTCGTGGCAAATTTTACAACCGATAATGTTGGTAGAAGTAACCGTTCCCACAGAATATCAGGTAAGAATATATCGTTGTTATACGGTAGCAAGATGAATTGCATTTTATACTAATTTGAAATTTGTCTTCGATAAAGGGATTAGTCATGGCTCAACTGACTAAGCGGTATGGTATAGTAATCGATACAGATGCTACCGAAGGATGGGTTATGTTAAAAGCAGAAGTTCCGTTAAACGATATGTTTGGTTATATCGGTGAATTACGATCTACCACTCAAGGAAAAGGAGAATTTACTATGGAGTACGTAAGATATACACCGTGTCTACCAGACGTGGAAGAAGGTCTGGTACGAGAATATCAAGTAGCACATAATCTAGTACCAGAGGCACAGAAAAAGAAAAATTAGCGAATTCGTGGATATTCAACTACATTCATGTTAGAGATCATTTCAACTTTTTTGTATTTATAAAATGTACGTTGACGTACAATAAAATGCATAGATGTAAGATATTGTAAATATAAGTATTATTACCATACACGTTGTACACATTATTACAATATACGAAATTTTCTTTCCCGAAGAATAATCAAACAAATCCTCCATTTCGAACTTTTTGATCATTTCTTCGTCACTTCGCACACCGTTTACTATTGGTCGCAACGTTAAATAATATTTCGCGAGTTTGAAGCATTGAAACTAGCGAAAGAATTAGGAAACAGTTCGGAAAGCGAAGAACTTTATCGAAGTTTCGAAAAATCGATTGCAATTGCGATTCTCGAATGAAATCGAACGATGTGCAGCTTAAATGTTGTCTTTAAGATGGCGATTAAACGGGGGCGCTGAGGTCGTATGCATCCATGCGCGCTTTACCGAAGCTCCGATCAGTAGCGCAGGAGCAAGTATCGGGAGTAGTTGGTAGATGCAGAGTTTTTTCGTAACATCCTGCCTCGTCTAAAAGACGAGTGGCTGGTACGCCAGGGAGACTATTCGCCGTCGTGGTTCCGCGTGTACGTGCCTGAAAAATGTAATATGGCGATGGTCGCGTCGAACATGAGTGGCCACATACAGAAGCAGCTCACCAGAAGTCTCGAGCGAATCCTGGAGGAAGCGCACTTGAGCGGCGAGCTTAAGCTCAGCGGTCGAAAGTTGAAGGATTTTCCAAAAGTCGGGAAAACAGGCTCTAGCAAGTACAATCTTCAGGATACAGTTTTCGCCGGTGAGTCTTTCCACACCTACCGTTTACTTTTTCCCCTCTTTTCAACGAAACAAAGAAAACCAAGTAAGAAAGGAATATCTTCGAACGGGGTATACATATATTCGTACGTTGCGCTGCGCGGAGATATCTGTCTAGAGAAAATTCCTTTTTTCCCCAATCTTACTCCGGTTCAAAATACACAAAAGAAACATCAGACAGGCGTTCCATTCTCGTTCCATCCTAACGCGAGACTAGCTTTAAATTCACCAAGGGTTAACCTCGAACATTCGTGTTTATGTCATATTCACGCGCGTATGTGGCGCCCAACGAAAACGTATTTATACAGCCTGCTGTTCCAATTACAGCTGTACGTACCTTCCATTCAGCTGCATCCTCGACGCATCGCTTTTTCTCCATCTTCGTCCCGTTAGTCCTTCCAGAAAGAGATTCGAAAACAATCGAACGCTTTTCCCTTCTCCGTTCGTTAAGACACATAAAACAAAAAAACCTTGACAGACTAGTGGCGGGCGTCTTATGCAAAGAAAGAAAAAGGAATCTAGCAAAGCTGAATTTACCAATATACAACTAACGAGGGAACACTTAAGTACGTATTACATAATGGAAGCGCATCTACGTTTACGGTGCAACGCACCGTGGCCACGTTTTCATAGGCGTTTTATGCCTCCTATACGTGCATGTACACACGTTATTAGTCACCGACCGGTAAACGTAGGAGCTATCAAAAGCAGAAGTAAGAAGAAACGAAATACCTGCGTAGAAAACTGACATTTTCCCGGTCTACACGAAGGAGAGTCACGCAGAAGGTCTGACTAATAATACTGTCATGGTTTTGGTCACGGTCGTTCTTAAATAACGACACGTCAGCCTCCCTTTTCGAAAATGCAATCGGCCCTAAAGAATGCAGCAGCGTACGAGAGGTTTGCGCAAGTGGAGGGTCCGCGGGAACGACGTTATCTCGACACACCCGGTGTTTCCTGTTACCGCGATAATCGTGTATTCCACAGCCGTTGATATCACCGGCACACCACGAGGAATTACGTGCGCAGAAGCGTAAGAGTGTCCCAACTTTTCAGACTGTCGATACTCTCTTGAATCGATGTGCCCAAGTTTCTCGCGTCGCTCACTCAGTCAAGAAGCAGTTGCAAATATAGAAATTAATCGATCCTTCGACCCCAATTTAATTCTGCATACGACGCGTATGACGCAAACCTACAGATAAGACGATTACCGCTCGTCACCGTCGAGGATGTGTCTGTTTCACTCAGACAACATTTTCACGGGACAGTTGCAGGTACATAAGTACTTATGTACGTAGTCGGAAAATTAATCGAAACTTGAGATTTCATTCACGATTCCGTGCAGATTCTTATCGTTCCCGATTCTATCGAAGCAACACGGAGAGATATAGGCATTATCGACGGCGATTACACTTTTCGCTGCCGTGTCTTATCTACAGCTCCCATCGATCGCGCGACATAGTTTATCGAACGCTTACATTCGCCAACATTTCCAATTACGGCTTCACGATCGCGAATCGACTCGACGATTCAGATTACAACGGAGCATCGCAACGATCGATCGTAATTGATCGCGTAGTTTCACGCGTACGATCTCCTATAAATTTTCTTTTTCCCATCGTCACAACCTACGGATTTTTCTCCAACGAGAAAACAAAGTTATCAATCGCTCGTTTTTTAATCGACAAAGTTCCCTTTGAAAAAGCACGGGAACTCAGTGGTACGTTGGTCGACGGTAAGAAGTGACTCTATCAGTACTATCAGTACTAAATCAGTACTCTATTGGTCGTTGCACGGCTTTGGGCCAGCCAACACTCCGACCTTATGTACGATGAAGTACTAGGACGAAGGGAACGAGGTAATTTCGGTCGGTGATTCGACGTCGGTGAGAAACTTTCACAATTTCGTCGAGCTAGTATCGAACCGAGTTTCTTACGACAGGGTACGACGACAAGCTCGCAGAAGGGGACGTAACTTCATTAAGGAACCCCAGGTCAGCCGCTGCTGCGACGAGGGATCCTCTGTGACGAGCGAAACCAACGACGAGCAATCCACAAAGAAATTTACGCGGCCTGTGTACTTTGTATATGCAACGCCAACGCTTTCTAACCCGCGGTTCCTAGAGCTACGTGGAATAACAGTAGGCCTTGTCGTTGTCTCCATTCACCGGAGAAACTCGTGGGTTTGATATGCCAGCACTATCGAAGAAAAAGTCGGGCCATTGTCCGTGGACGCATACGCGAACCAGTAAAAGCGAACGCGACATGGTCCGTTCGACGACGACGACGAGCAGAAAGGAAACACAGGCTGGATGAGTGAACGATTACTGCGCGTAATTACGAAGAACGCAGCGTGTGTTCCGACGGGACTGATGGAAAAGGGAAAAGCCGTGTTAGCGACGGTAAACAGCGTGGCTGGTACGGGGAAAGCTTCTTATCGATTACGTCACGGTATACTGCGCGCCCTTTCTTCGGGAAAGATGAGAAAGAGAAAAAGGCTAACCCCTCTCGCCTCTCTTGGACATTCCAATGCGCCAACTCAGCCGTATACTCCCCAAGTCAACTATAATACTTTGCGTGCACTTTCTCGGTACGTATGTAGTAGGTACCTACTCCCTTGGGGATACTCGCCTCAACGATTTGGATAACGAGCTCTGGACCGTGTTCGTTTCGCGATGGACACCACGGTTAACTCTGCTCGTTTGCTCTCTCGATCGGAGCCGAGTTCGCGACAGGTGTCTCCCGGCAAGAACCGGTCGTGAGCGAATCGAAAGCGTTTTCTTCACGAACCGCTCGAGGCTAATTCAGTCCTGGGGACACGTCCAAGCGTAGTCGGCGTAGGTTCGCGAGGAAAGAAGAAGACATCAGCGTCTCTTGTTCACGGCGAAAGGGTGCGCGCTGGTCTACTCGTAAAAGGAAGAGAAAGAGAAAGAGAGAGAGCAGCCACCATGGTTATGGGAGAGTCCCATGCGATGGGCCGGTCCGAGCTAAAGATAGAGACACCGCAGCTGCAGAGGCAGGGGTGCCAACAGGTCGATACTCCATAACGCGTTACATCGTTCGTATCCGCCATAGCGACGGTGTGCTGCTCCTACTTGCTCGCTTATCTCGCGCTCTTGTCTCTCTGCCAAAGGAGCACTCCTCTCGAGCGCTCGGCAGCCATCTAAGGGTGGAAAGCTCCCATTTCGCCCCATCCCCCGACCCAAGTCCAAGTACCGGTGAACGATCGCACCCACCGTTTCTCTTTTCAAATCACCGGACATTCGTCGTGGCTACGCGGGAATCTTTATATATGTATGTACGAGAAGCGTTTCGAGCGCCGCGTGTCCCCGAGCTGCGCCCTGTTTGTATATCGCCTAAGCGCCAACACAAATACGATTTTTCGTCCTCGGGGGAAAATCGATCGGCGACGTTAATTACAGGTTCCAGGCTGGTAATTAGCGTTGGCGGACTCGCGGTCGGTGAACGGAAGAAAGGGCCGTGAAACGGCAGCAACGAGGCAGTTTCTTTGAAAATTTGCCGTTTTCAGCGGCATCTCGCTAATATGCACCGGCTTATGCGCCACGAGTGGCGCGTATCGCGTGTGCAAGCCAACGCGATGGTTTCGTTGCCGAGTTATAATTAGCAGTATCACAGGGCCGTCCTAGCAGACTGGCGAACCCATTCCATACTTTTTAAACGACTTCCTTTGCCTGGATAACCTCCCTCTGTACCGGTGCAGCAAATATACAGCCAGGTCGTCGTAACTTTGTTCGTGTTTTACCTCCATTGATACGCGTTAAATGTGGAACGCGCGATTCGATCGTGTACACCGTTTTTCATCGACCGCCGGCTAACCGTGGTGGTGTTCGAATTTTATTCTACCGTAACTTTACAACACGATACCGCCCGTTGAAATTCGATTTCGCGGTCGCGACCTTTACCGGCGAGCGATCGGGTTGCCTCCTGCGTTCCACGAGTTGGCGAATTGGGTCAGCTCGGCGACCAAGTTCGCTGATTCGCGCGAAAAAGCTGCGCAACCAGCACCTGAAACATTCGTTTCAGAGGCAAGTGCTCTGCAAACTTCCACCGCACAAGGGTGCAGCGATATTAGAAAACAGCCGAACCACACAGGGGTAACTCGAGCGAAAGATGTTTGCCGTACCGTGTTTGCCCTCTGTGTCCCCGCGTCGATGACTTTTAAACAAAGAGAAAAAGGATCGATCGTTTTTCGGTTCGTTCTTTAAAATAGGCGACCTCGTTTCTTTCGCTGAATCCTCCGGAGTATCGTTTCGTCCGACGAAAGGGAGTTTCGATGGAGAAGAAAGATAGTCGCGTGGTCGATCGACCAACGAGCTTAACTTGGCGCGGTTGTCTCCACTCGCATTTTGTCCGTCGATAAATTCTAGCCGCATTGCGGAGAAGGCGTTGTTACGCAAAATTTCGCGATTGAAAGGCAGTATCGATAGTCGAAACAGGTAGAGAGGAAAGGGACGGTTGCTAATTATCGTTCTAGGCAATCCCGTTTGTCAGTTCGCGCACGCTTCTTACGTGGCTTGAGTCGAAATGAAACGGTAAGAAATACTGTTATGGTTCTGTCGTATCGTTCCGGCCAGTGTTATAGATGGCTAATGAACGTAATAAAGTTATTCTTGGGTCGTCGCACGATAAGCCGTCCCCCCACGATTCCATACAAGATGATCTTAGCGTTCGATCGATTCGTCAGCTATCGATTGCAACGCGATGATTCAACTTCTCTCCCGCTTCCGTTAAGCTCGTGGCGAGAGTCGCGCGCGATTTAATGAAAATGACACGGTTCGTTCGTTTCAAACTTTTCTTCCGCGCCACTTCTATTCGCGACTGTCCTACATTCCGAGTGTGTCGTTGGTTCTTTGTCCCGCGTTGCTCGGTTCTGAAACCCCGCGAATTTTACAGCCGCGGAATCGTCGTTCTTCTCCTCGAAGGCCTCGACGCGACAGCGTTTACGCGGATCTTGTTCCGCGACACTCCATATCCCCCGTAGACGAGTGGAATTTTTTATTTTCCGCGCTTTGTTCCGCGGTTCTCCTTCGCTCTACGAACCAGACTAAAATTCGCACGCCGCGGCTTTGTTCGCGCGTATCACGGATGCGACAAGGGACACTGTCTCCTCCCTCTCCCCCCTCCTCCTTTTCATCCGCGAACCTTTGAACCGGCTCTGAACGATCGGCTGCTTTTATACCTGTCGCGCAGCCTTGAATCCCCCGACGCAACCCTAATCCATTTCTCCTCGTTTTTCCAATCTTTCCTTTCTCCGTTTCGCCTCTTTTTCACTCTTACACCGACGCAGCGGCAACCGCGAGAGCTTGTCTGCCGCTTACCCGCCGCTTTAATCTCTTTGATTTCGCTAATGCATCGGTTTTCCCGCATTTCCACGGAACAGAAGTAACCAGAGGCAAAATTCCGACTGTCGAGCAGCAGCTACCCTAAACCACGCACTCGCTAGCACCGAAAGATCAAAGCCACTTTTTCTATCGCTTCGAGACCACAAACGTCTTCGTTCCAGACTCGCCGATTTCCCATTAACTGGGAAGTCATACCTGACGAGGTAGCAGTCGTTAAGAGGTATTCGACGGTAAACGAAACTGAACAAAAGCTATTAGGTGAGTGGGTAAATTCGGTTGATTATACACCACGCGAAACCTAGATGCGCGGTTACCGTGAGCGTCAAGTATTCTCACCGGGGATTTAGCGAGATTAAGAGGCGTTCGCGTATCAAAATCCTACAACTCTGAGACCAGGGAGAATCGCGAGCACGGATAATTAGTAGGCCGTCACGCGATTAAGGCTAACCGAATCTGTATCCGCGCGGCCGAGACCCGGTCGAATAACTCGTGTGGAAACAAATCTACGAGTCTCGCGTTTCTCCCCGATCTCGTTAGCCATGGCTAAATTAGCCGACTACGCCGTTAACGAGCAGTCCCGCGACCATGTAACGACGTTTCCAACCCCTTGTCCTTTATCTCCTGTTATCTCATTTTATCCGTATCTTATTACGTCAGTCTATAACTACGCGTCCATCGATCAGCCTTGCACAACTCTGCCCGGACGTTACGGAGAGATTAACGGCAGGTAGAAGGTTGGTGAAAAGGAAAAGTCTCTGTTGGTCCGATCGAAGATGACACCGAACAAAGGAGGAGTATGTCCTTCGGTCTAGTCTCTAGGGGAATGACGACGTCGTCCGTGGCTTTGTTTCGTGGTTACGCAGCGTGGCTACGGACAAAGGGATTCACGATCGAAACCTGGCCCTTTCGAGTCGTCGCGAAAACGCCCCCGTAGGTTCTATTCGAGGGAATTTCGGTACGCGTAAGTACTTCCTTTCTAACTGGTTCTCGCGACTCGAATGGAGCAACCAGCCTCGGACGGTATCGCGTTCTCTCGCGACAGAGAAACGACAAACCGCCATCCGATAGGCACAACGAGTCCGATGGGAAAAAATACTCCGTTCGAGCGGAACGTCGGTCGCGCGGCTGTAACGCGATCTTTCAGACACGTTATCGAGAGTGCTCTCGTTGCGAGAGACGGTCTCGTTACACCCTGTGCGCGCCCACCTTTCCACGACGAGGTTCGCTCTCTTTTTTCCACCTCGGGTAGGGACGCTGGTACGTACGCTAGTTTTTGGGTCAAGGATGGTGGAGTCTGGGGAAACACGGTTCTCGTTGCGCTGGAAACGAGATGTGGATGTGTAGGCTTGGTAAACGGGAGGAGGAACCCTTCTCGAGAAGCAGAGCCTTTCTCGTAGGCCACGGGGGAGCGAGCGACGCTGCTGCTGCAATAATTGAAGCGGCGCGTTGGCTGCTGCTGCTCCGTCAGGAAGGGAGGCAAACTCTCCTTTCGACCGGGCAAAGAAGTTTTTTACGCCTTCGTCAAAGCGAACAGCGTCGAATCGATTGTTCATGCTTCCGCCTCGAATTTCACGCATCGCGTGCAACCTAAAGTCCACGCCGTCCTTCCTCCTCTGCTCTTCTTCTTCAAATTTGTGAAAATGTGTCCGGTGGCCAAGTGAAATCGTAAGAGGAAGGAAAAGAGCACGTGCTTTGTTCGTGATTGCAGTCGGCACACGGCTGCGCTAGTGGAAGGCGTGTACGCGTACCAGCACGCTCGAACGCGTAGCACGCACAATGCGCAGCACTGTTGGCCACGCATTGGCCGCCACGCTCGGACGGCAGGAGTATGGAAACCGGCTGCGCGATACTACCTTCTTTATTTCACCTTTTCTCTCTCTCTCTCTCTCGACGTTTCCCCATGTCCGAGTTTAATTCATGCAACGTCGAATCACCGGCTACCAGATGCCTGACGACTCGTTCTCCCCGTTTCGACCGGTCGCCACGGCGCGACGTCCGACATTTGCATCGATCGACGATCATCAAAATTCTACCGGTACGCCGTCTCGGCTATCGGAAAAATCAGCTTACCGTAGAAAATAGCGCTCGTTTCGATGACAAACCACTTTTCACTCTTCTGATCGTTCGATCAGAAGGTTTCACGACGTGCAAGCTAATTCTCCGCGTCGCGTCCCGTCGCGTCGATTCGTCTCCAGCTCGATCTTTTATGCGAGTCGCGTTCGCACTCGCGTCCCCGTCGCCGGAAGTGGTGGCGGTCTCTCACAAAAGCGTGTACGGTCTTTCTTGCTCCGTGTTTCCTCCCTCTTCTTCGTCTTTCACGCGATCGCATCGCCAATCACACGGCAATAGCAACCACGAGTTCAAGGACGTAGGGACTAAAACTGTCCCTTCTCGCTGTCGCGACCAAACTCTCAGGTGAAAGTCAATTATACCTCCTTTCCAACGATCGACCGAACGCATCGCCACCGTCCGTTTCAAAGGATAACTTGTTTGCTTAGGAAGCGACGAATCGTTCGCGCTTCCAGAATTGATCGTTAACCGCGCGTAGAGCTTAATAACGTATCTGGAGTGGAATTAAATTGGTTACCGATCGTTAGTTCGCGTGGCACTCGCCACGTCCCGAATGATTTTATTTTCCAGGAGAAAGGCTCGACGAGAGGGTGCGCGATCGCCGTTCATGGGACACCTTGCGCTCCCAACCCAGTCAACCCCCTGGACGATATCTGCCATGGGGGCGTTATCGATCGGCCGACCCTCTGTTTCCACGGCAGCCCTTATGCGACCTCTTATAGCCCCATATATCCCGCCAAGGATAAACTTGACGTCGTTACAGTATTTTCTCCTGCGTTCCGTGCCGTACCGTCGTCGATTATCCGGCAGACGAATACGTCCACCTTCGAACCGCGCGCCAAATGCAAAAGCGCTCTCTCTCTTATTTCCTAACTGTTCAATTTTCCCCCCGTGGTCGTTGACCCCGCGTATCCTATCGGCGATAGTAGCCGGCGTTTCGTGACGAGACACGCCCAAACACCGCTATTCTTCCCCAGTTCCCGCCGATGCACGCAAAAGCCGAAACGACGACAGGAGAGAGAGAGAATGGAAGTTTGAGAAGTTTGAAAGAGAAAAAAGAAGAAAAGAGAGTTTGTTTTACGTTGGCACGTCGGCATGTACGTTCGTGTACGCCTAACCTCTTATGATTGCGCGGACCGTCTTTCCGGCGTTATTGTCTTTTGCGTATGCATAAGCAATCGCGGCGCGCGATAAAAATAGCAGCCTGGTTAAACCGCGTTCATCCGCCGTAATTGTTTTTATCGGTGAAACAAGGGACACAACGGGACCACGCCCATGCACTCGCCGCCAATGACACTGCCAACATCGTACAAGCGTCACGCGAATCTACGCATCGTGTGTGTACAGTATCGATCTCCCTTGCTTCGTTCGCTGGACCTCGACCTTGGTCCTTGGAATTGTCTGGTACGTCGACCCCTTCCTCGAAAACACCCTGTATACGCGTCGACTTCGTCAACTACGGTGTATCATACCCGTGTTCACCCCTCGTTTCGCCAGAAATCGTCGATAAGAATCGACGCAAAGCGGTGGACGGGCGATCGTTATCGAGCGTCAGGTGTCGATGATTTAGTCCCTTCTCCTCTAAGAAAAATCGTCTGATTTGAATTTGCACGAGAGCCGGAACGACGGCGGATAGGGAGAGGAACAGGGGTTGCTATTTTCGTCTCCATCCCGGCAACGTGAACCGGCCGACGCCCTTACTTCGCGATTATGCGATCGACCGTATACCAACGGTTCCACGCTTTGCTTTTCACCCCATAGACTCGTTCCTGTTTAGAGCGTGGGCGAGGTGGACGAGGCGCAACTGTTCCCATATACATATATAAATATACATGCGTAAGCGAGACTTGCAAATTAACCAGATGGAAGGATAACCAGGCTGAGCTCTCGAGAAAACTCGGCTATCCTGTTGACGATCGATTGCCAATTTCCGTCCCTATCGTGTAAACCGAATGGTCGGAAGCCAATATCCGAGAAAGCGGAGGGAGATTTCCTGCGAATTAACGTCCACCGTACTCCGTAACTTTTGGCGAAATCGAGACGATCCGAGACCGGGAGTCTGGCACGTTCGATCGATAGGCGGTGGTAAGTTCGAAAAGCTGGCACGAAGGAAAGCGACAAGCGTTGGGCGCTAACCAACTCCCGAAGAGGAACCGAAAATACACAGGCTAGGCGGTGGTTATTGATCAGAAAGGAGGCTCGAAGCCAGCAGCAGCTGAGCCACCCTTATCCTTTTCCTACGTTTCGAGACTGCACACGCACGTGACCGTCGCACCCCATTCATAAGAACCCCCAGCGAACTCGTCGAACGCCACCCTAACCGGTGCACAGCTGTTGCTACGGGAATCCCGCGTCGATCAGCTCTGCTGCTTCCTCGAGAAATACTCATCCCTGTATCCCCGTTTCGTTCCTGTTGCAGATCTCTCGAAAAACCGTTTCGCCGAACTACCGGAAGAGGTCACGGAATTTCCGTTTCTCGAGAAGTTACATCTCTACCACAATGCTATAAGAATAATACCGGAAACGGTGGTGATGCTCCAGTCCCTCAACTACCTCGATCTTAGGTTAGTAAAGCTCGGGTGTGATGCGGGTTCCCTTGGAGAATTAACGAGATTGGGGACGGTTTTGTTCGCAGTCGCAACCAATTGACGTCTCTACCTCGGGAGATATGCAGGCTACCGCTGCAAACGTTACTGGTCGCTCACAACAGATTGGCGTGTTTGCCGGACGAATTGGGCAGAATGTCCGCGTTGGCCGAGCTCGACGCGGGCTGCAACGAAATCACGAGCCTGCCACCGAGGATGGGCGACCTTTCCCGACTCAGGTCTCTAGACTTGAGGAGCAACATGCTCGTGCATTTGCCTATAGGTGGGTATAGCCTATATAGCTTCTCCCAAAGTTCTTCCCTTTTCACGCGGGAACCATTCTTCCTTCCTCCGCGCAGAACTGACGTACCTGAGGCTCGTGAAGCTGGATATCAGCGGCAACCGAATATCCGTACTTCCGAACGAGATGAGGACGATGAAAAGCTTGGTCGACTTTCGGCTGTCCGATAATCCTTTGACCTCGCCGCCTGCCTCGGTGAGCATACCATCTTCCTCCATCTCTGTATCTATTTGTCACGAGGATCTCGATTGTTTTCCACAGCTATGCATTCGCGGGCGAACGCACATCTTCAAATATTTGGAGAGACAGGCGGCGAAACACGAGAGAGCGAGAGGAGGCCGCGCGAGGAGAACGCCGATGGACGTGAGAGGTCACGCGACCTTAGACACGAGGGCTCACAGGCGACACAACGTCGACAGCGGATACAGCACCAGCGACGGCGTCGACAAACGCTGGTCGCAAGAGATTCACAGCGCGGTTAGTTTCCCCGTCCTTCTACTCGCCCTCCTCCTATCTCTTCGCTTCTACTACTTCTTCTTCTGGCTCTACGAAAAGCTTTTCGCCGTCTACGAGATACTACGGTAGACTGTACCTGTATACATATACTCTTGACCGAACTCGAGAAAATATAATACATGTAGAGAAAGAAGGGAAATAAAAGTTTGGAAACGCATGCACGCAAAACACGCCAGCGCGCGCACACACACGCGCACACACACACACACGGTTCAACGATTTCTCCTTAGTACCTCCTGGTGGACACCTGTTTTGCGCGCAGGTGCACGATGGCGAGATCCGAGGGCTGTGGCGTCAAGAGTGTTCGCCCCTTTCGATCACGCTGCCGCACGAGACCAGCGTAAACGGATCGTCCTGTAGCGGGACCTCGACACCTAGTACCATCTCGCCAGGCGAGCACACGTCTCTCGCGGACGAGCTCGGCAAGGTAGGTCTCGAAACGACAGCGGCAGCGGTGGTTATCCACCTTGGTCAAGCTTTTCCGCTAACGTTCCAGACACGTTACACTCGGACCGCGCGCGCGCGATGATACAACCTCTATATTTAGCGAGTGAATAGAACTGGTGAGCGCCCCTTCAAAATCATATCTGTGTGTTGTCGAGAGCCGCGCTTGGCCGTCGTTCAAGCCGTCGTTGAATGACCTTAACCCATTGAAAGAACTCCCCACCGGCTGCGTCCCTCGCGATTAACGCTCGCGCGGCATCCGAGCGACGCGCTTGGAATGCGCTCGCACCTCTCCGATCTCTCTTCCTCCACCGAACCTGACCATCTTTTCACAGGCCATGATACTGCACGATCAATTGGAAAAGAGGAAACTAGAGAGAAGCACCTCGGAGAATGGTGCCGCCGATGTCAGAAGACCTATGACCTCTGGCCTCTATCACGCGTCGATTACGCCACCCGGGTAAGCCAGCTGTTAATAAGCCAATGATCGTGGACGAGAGCAAGCTTAACCGTCGGGTGTCCTTTCCGATTGTTCTTTTCCAGACCCCTCGAATCCGGTCATCCGAGTCAAACTACGTCGGCGTCGAGCAACACCCAATCCGTGCAACCCTTGCAAACGTCCGCGGCGATCGCTACCTCTTTGATCAACGGGGAGGAGAAGAGGCCGCTTAATCACATTCAAACGTACAGGTACGATATACGTAAATGTGTGTAATGTCCTCCTCTGCTCTCTACGAGCTGAAACCGTTCGATTCGCAGAGAGTACAAAGAGGCGTTGAGGCAACAGAGGGCCAACGAGGGGCCGAGCGTGTACAGGCCTCGAGAACAGGTCACACCACCAGGCAACGAATCGCAGAACAACGACACGGACTCGGCCAACAACAAAGAGGCGATCGCTATGACCGGTAAGCAGATCTTCAACGAGGAGAACGCGACCAAGAGACCAGTGCAGAAGGTAACACCGTCACGCATCAACTACCAGAACACGCCGATTATCAACGGTAGCAATAACGAATACAACAATAAGAACGGGAAATACCTCGAGCAGCCGTATAAGAAGCCTAACTCGCCGATCAAAACGTCCTCGAGCATTTTGTCGTCCAACAGCAGCCCCGGGCATACTCCTAGGCTGGTGAAGACCGCGGTTAGTTACGTCGAAGGTAAGAGACTATCGACGTCTGGACGTTACCACGATTAAACGCAACCTCGACGATCGCTGTGCGTTAGGTAGCAACAAGAGTCCCAGCAGAAACGGCGGGAGTCCCAAGTCTCCTCGGTCGGTTACTTGGAACAGCAACGTGCCAGAAAAGTATTCCTTCACCATGAGAAGAGAGTTCGAACGTGCCAAGGAGGAAGCCGACTTGATCGAGCAGCTTCGAAACGTTGGTATCTGCTTTGATCCGGTTTAACAAAGAGGTAGCTAAACTACGACCTTTCTTTCAGCACATTGAAACACGGCTGAAGATGGCTCTACCGGAAGACCTTGCCTCCGCGCTGACAGACGGAGTTGTACTCTGTCACTTGGCGAACCACGTGAGACCTCGATCGGTTGCCAGTATCCACGTTCCTTCGCCGGCCGTGGTAAGCGTTCTCGATCATCTTTCACCTCCACTCGACGGTTTATAGCTTGGTTAAATCGACGTAACGCGATTAAATTGACATATTCGCAGCCGAAATTGACGATGGCGAGATGCAGGCGCAACGTCGACAACTTCCTCGAGGCGTGTCGGAAGATAGGCGTCGACGAGGTAAGCAAATTTCACACGATATTCTTTTATTAGCCGTTCTGTCGAGAGCCTCCGTGCTTTGTCTCTCTCGCTGATGGTACCACGACGATGGCATGTTACATAACGCACGTTACAAACCGAGTGTTCCGCTTCCGCCATCTGGGGCAAAACGATCTCTTTTCGTTTCCCTCGATTTGTTTCTTCACGCAATTTTTCCGTGACAACTGTACTGGGTACGTGGCCCTTCAACGTGAAAGAAACCAGGCCGAAAATGAATCACGATGCAAAAACGAAAGAAAGAGTGGACGTGGACGTGTCCGTAACGTGTTCGATCGGTCGATCGAACACCTCTTGGCAACGTCGTAACTAACGCTTCGACAGCAGCCGGTACGTTTGTCCATGACGTTTCCAACAACTACTAGTCAGTCCCCGATTTTCGTCAAGTCGCGAGGGTATACGATTCTCCTCCTTTTTTCAAAATCTCACTCGTTTCAAAAGTAAAGAGAAGAAAAAAAGGAAAGAAGCTTTAGTTGCATGCGCCTAGATTATTCGTATTCGCTTTTGTGTCGCTCGTCGCTTCATCGGAGAACGCGGTCTCTCCCCTCTCTCTCTCTCTCTCTCTCTTCGTCCTTTGGCGATACCTACGAAAATTAACATCTCCTCGATCGACATATCCCGATTGTGTCCACTCACCTGAATCTGTTCGCGTTTGTACCTTCGAGGTATACGAGTAGCTGCTATCCAGTTGATGTTGTTCGATCTATACCCTAAACCTATTACACCAAAAGTCTCGGCAATGCTCGCTTTCTCTCGATGAAGCACCCCTAAATCGAACGAAAACGCTAAAAAAAGAAGCTTTCGTTGATCTCGTCGATCTCGAGGAAGGTGTCGCTTCGATTGAGGAAATTGGGGAAAGAAGGAAAGCAAATAAAAAAAGGATAAAAGAAAACGAGCAGCGACGTGGTAGAGACTGGGACTGAGTAGTATCGTTGTTGGTGTTGCAGGAGGTGTTAATGGACGCGGACGCAATCATGGACGTGGGTTACATGGACGCGTACGGGCTGGAGGCTCTGGCGCGTCTCGTCTCCGCTCTTCTCCTTCTCCGTGACGAAGGAGAGAAAGATACCGAAGAATCGGCCCCAGGTTCATCCCATACGATTCAGGATCGCGTTCTATCCGGGATGCTTTTTGCCACATTCCTGTCCACCCTCGTTCTGCTCTATCTTTTCCCACTTCCCGACTAAAACGAAAAGAAAGAAAAAAAGAGCGACCAAGACGAGAACGCCAGAGTGCAAAACGATGGAACGAACGACGCTCGCAAGAGAAAAGCACAATCGAAGATGGGATATAAACTGCGACGTATCGAGCGCGACCACTCGGAGAACGCGTATTCTTAATTGCTCGATTAACGTTCCTTCGCCGAGTGGTCGCGTTGCTCGATCGATTATTCACTGCACGCCACTCTTCCCCACGCCACTTAGTACTTTTAGAGCGGCACGATATTTTTCTAATTTCTTTTTTTCACCCCCTCGTTTTTACCCCTCGTTTGCTTTGCCGGGCAAAGAACGGGGTTCGAGTGTCGCGCGCAGAATCGCTCCCTCTAATCGCGTTAATCGTTTACGTTGAAATCGTCTCGTTCTTCTAGCTCGATGTAATCGTTCGGTGTCTACCTTTCGTCCTCGTTCTTTCGCTTTTCGTTCAATGTATTGTACATCGCTACGGAATCGAGACACTCGAAACGTTTTCACTTCGCGGCAGCTTCGAACAGGGTTGTTGGTTTCGTTTCTTTTGCCTCGACACGGAGACCGCTTGATCGTACACATTTAGTCCGCCTAGTTCTAGGAATCGCTACGTAGCGCGTAGGTTAGTTAAGCGTTTCTGTTCCGGTACGCTGAAGACCTTTCGCGGGATTTCCGGCGAATGTAATCTCGTTCTCGAGTTCTGCCGGCGGTGGCAGAAGGGGAAAATGTGAAAATCAAAGAGCGTAATCAAAGCTGCTGGACACGCTCGCATATCATACGGAATGAAGAGTGTGCGCGTGTGCGATTGGAGAAAAGAAATCTATCGTCGGGCAGGATCTGTCGAGAAAATAGTATTTTGCTACGAAGTGGCGAGTTTCGGTTCGACGGGAAAATAAAAATGGGCAAACGAATCTGGTGGTACACGTGACCCGTGTCTACACTATTTCGCCGACACGATTGGAGGCGGAGTTCAAAGAGGAGTGTGTATACCTCGGATGGTAGTATTTTTTTAACATTCGACCAATAACAAATCGCCTATGGCTCTTTCAGGATTGATGGGTCTGTGATAGGTAGTTCTTCAAGGTGCTAGAAATCTCTCTCTTTAAGTTCGAAGATTTCCTATTTTGGTACGTAGGTTTAAACGCAAATTCGACAAGACGAAAGGAATTTATCAACATTCGATCATTCTTTCACATCGTTTACACGTTTACGGAATCAACGATCAATTTTCATTTCTTCGTCCTTCTCTGTCTCTCCGCGAGGACGAGAAACTTCAAACGAGAGCACTTACACTTCACCGACCAAGCAATTCGGTCGTAGCCTAAGATAATCTCCATATTTTCATATAAACGCGTTTAACGAAAAGGAAGAGAAGAAAAGAAATGAAACGTAGCGGACGTACGATACGTATATCGTTTAGAATATACCAACACGCGTCTAACTTATTCTACATACTTATACGTACATACATACATATATATATATACACATACATATTCGTGTACGATAAGGATTATATTTGTATACTCGTTAAGGAATTTCGCGGAGGAACGAGTCGCTTCCTACGATCGAGTCTTCGAATTCCAAGGCATCTTTGCTTCCGGTTGTTATTCCAGGGCTACACGCGTCTGATCGAGTGAAAATAAAGGAAAGAAATTCATCGTTTCGCGGGTAGTTTAGTGCCAAACGCGTGACTCTGTTTCTCCGAGATGCTTTCACGTCGCTGCTACTACTGTCGAACGAAACGATACGAAACGGGTGAAGATACGTATCGATCTTGAACGCACAAAGGAATTTTCACCAACAGCTTCTACGCTATATTACGGTCTACGTTTTCCATAGGGATTTACCCCTTTTCCTTTTTACACGAAAATGGTTGTACTTGAAATTTATCGTAGATTCGCGAGTGTCGACGTAACGAACCGACACACACACACAGGGGTGTGCGAGAACCCGAGAATTTCAGGTTTCCCCAAAGCAGAACGGAAAAATATGAAATAAATCATATCTATCACATATTTCCTTACCATTTTCGTTCCACGTTCTATTCCTTATAATTCTCGAATTCTGAGACACTTTCGAGTTCCCGCACAACCCTAATTACTATACATCGCAAAGAATGACGACAACGTAGCTTTTGCGATCCTCCAGAGATATTCCGCGTAACTTGGAGCGTTAAGTTTTCCGTTTGGTTTCTAGTCTTCGGTATTACTTCTAATCGTAAGTTCAATTCTCGGTTCTAGTCAGTTGGTCTTCTTTCTTTTTTTTTTACTCTCCGCCTAAGTTATACACATCGTATCACACATGCATATGTATTTCGTACACGCTGGTGACTTAACGCTTAACTCGTTACTTAACTTCCTTCGTCATCTTCTCTTATTTTCGTACCCCCCGCCTCTTCCATTTTCTCTTCCGTCAATTTTTGTCGACGATTAATTCGTCGTCGTCCGTCGACTGTTTGGAAACAGGGTTCGAAGATCTCTGCGATCGTTTCGACGAAGAGTAGCCGTTAAAACGGCGCGATGATCGCATCAGTATTACTATTATTTCCCCTTCTTTTTCTTCTTTTTTCGTTTCGAGACGCGTGTAATTACATCGAATTAATCGCAACCGTTGAGACTGGTTATTTCACGTTTAGCTTACCGTCGGTTCCGATAACGACGACGTCTTCGGCGGCGCGTTTTCGTTTCTTTATTCGATTAAGTTTGCCGCTTCCGCAAGTAGAGAAAAGACGCGCGTAAAAGGAGACCGAACACGAGATCATTCCGTTGCATTAGCTTGTATAATTGTATAATTTTTGTAAAGAACAGAGAGAAAGAGAAAGAGAGCGTATATATATATATATATACCTAGATTATATTATATTATATATATATATTTATTATATTATATTATATTATATTATTATATTATATTATACTGTATTGTATGAACACAGATATATGGTACGTTGAAGCTACTTTTCTCTTTGGTCGTTTTGCCTTTTCTTTTTCAAATTGTACGTATGCTAAAACTCGTCGCTAAACTACGAGCTTTGAATATCGCGTTCCAATGCTCCTCAACTACTCGGTGCTTCGTTTATTAGATTACCTTGTTGCTTTCTCCGAGCTTGAGCTTCTTTCTCTGATTACTCGAGGGAAAAAAGAAACGAGAAAAGGCTGCTCGTATATAATTTATACACGATTCATGTTCCTTGGAACGATCGTGTCGATCGGTTGTCATCGAACACGGTCGTTCATTTCTCTCTCTCTCCACTGTTTCCACTTTGTTTGTACGATCGAACGGCGAACGGCGAACGACTCGTTTATACCGTAACGCACAATGAAAAGCAACGATGAAAATAGGGTTAACACTGCCTCTTCCCTCGATTCGACGACGCACACCTTTTGCTCGCCTCTTGCACGTTACGCGAGAGGTGAAATCGATTCAGAGTCGTGCGTCCCTTTGCGTTTTTCGCTATTCGAGCGGATATTCCCCGGAGAACAATGCTACTACACACATATTCGGTTCTACTTTCGAGAGACGTAGGTACTCTGTAACATCGATTGTACGACTATCATAAACGATTGTAATACTCTATTTCCACTGATAATAAAATATTCTTTTTGGTAAAAAAATGAGAAAGAAAATTAGACCCAAAATCGGTCGTCGCCGAATCTGTGAACAAAGAATGCTAATGGAGAACGCACGGGTGCTTTATATTTTGCAGAATCTCGTGTGCTGCGCTAGCGACGTGCTGGAGGGTGGTCGGGGAGTGGTTCGAGTCGCCGTTACCGTCTCCGAACTGCTCAGGTTCCATCAGTCACGCTCGCCGTTGCAGACATCTTCGTCGAACTTGCCGAACCACGTGCCTGCTTAGCGCCAGACAATATAATTCACTTCCCGAAAGGAATACTCGTCGACCAGAGGAAAACAGAAGCGGCCGCGTTTTCCCAAGCTCTCTCTCTCTCTCTGACCAACAAACGATGGACCCAACAGCCCAAGCAACGACGCTTCGCCGCGTTTTTATACTCCGGGCCACGCGATTCCGTTAGCACGTACCTAAAACGCGACGTCGATCAGTCGATCGACGGAGCAATGCCATAGGGGAACGACGATCTCGTTACTTTTATACTCAACTGTACGTGTCTGGTGCGAATCGCGTGTCTGCAATAGTCGCGAACCAGCGACGCCAATTTTTTCAAATCAAAACAGCGACGCGGCTTGAAAGAAGCATTCGGCGCTACTTTAGACTGCGATCGATCATGACACTCGATTAGTTATACGAAAAGAAAACACACTTTTATATCGGAAAGACAAACGTATCTTTGTACGAGAAACTGAAAACAAAAAAAAAAGAAGAAAAAACGTAGCCGAGACACTAGGGTAAAGAAGTAGCCGAGTTTAATAAAGAAGAGATAGTCGGGCTATCTGAGACACGCGCGAATCTAAGAGATCGTAGATGGTTGATAAATGTCGGAGACACTTTTTCGAAGTAATGAAAAAAAGTTCCTACATCTCTCTCTGTTTCGACAACAATAATTCGAATTACACACCTGGTTGTTAAATTCTCGAACTTTGTTCATTGTTCCATAGTGTTTAAATAGCTCGAATGCCAATAAAGCGTCTGCGATGTCTATCAACGTTCTACATATCTGTGCTTTCTAATAGCTGATAATTACGAGACATTTGGATATCGTAACGTGGAACGATAGTCGATCGATCGATCGATCAATCAATCAAATGAAACCACGCGATAAACGATAACCTGATTTTATACTCGATCGAAAAGTGAAAAAAAAAACCAACCGGATATTCGATAACGCAAGTGTAATCTGCGAATCGAGCATGCACACGTAACCGAGGATGAACTCGCGTAGGTTAGAATAGAGTCGAATCAAAAGAAATTCCCACGAATCGGCACGATCGAAGAGATTTATTTATTCGTTTATCTATCTACTTATCGTTATAAACGGGAGTATAGTTTTTCTTAGATTTATCACGCAACACCACGTCTATCTTCGCGTTCCTTCTTCTTTTCGATCAACTTGGAGGGAGAGGATACTCCCGTTTATAATAATAAATACATGGATAAATAAATAAACGAGTGAAATACTTGGTTCGTTTGTTCCGCGATACATCAACGATTTAATTCACCTCCGCAAAAAAGAAAAAGAAAAAAACAGTACTTTTTAGTCTCGAAACGATTCATACGCGCGATCGACAGCAGGTGAGGTAGGTTTCTGCATCGAGCGAATGGTAAGTTAGTTAGTTAGTTAGTTTTCAATGGCACCGACGATCGATAACGAGGTCTGATCTCGACCGTCGGCGGCGATCCCAGCCGGATCGTCGATATATCGAAGAATCGTTTAAATACGTTTACGTATGTAACATTAAGAAGGCCTAGGTGTTCTCACGTGTTGTTTCTTTGAATATCGTCGCGTATTCTCGGTATCGAGCTGTGTTTATCCTCGAAATAGCGATCCCGAGTATCGCTACGATTTGGTAATACCCAATTCCCGAAACGACAACCCCGTTAGGTGCTAAGTGTAATATCGTTAGCTGTAATATTCTGTATCGTCGTAAATTTCGTTTCGAAATTCTTTCTTTTCTCCATGTTTTTCTTTCGTTGAAACGAGAGTGGTTCGCGGTAAGAAGGAACACGAAGGATCTCATGTGTCGCGATCGGTGAGGAGTGGAGCGATTATAATACGTCTCGGCGGTGCGGTGATCTCTAATCTCGCGCGATCGTTAACGATCTCACCGCGCGTCGAGATACCGATCGTTCAACATTGTATACCGTGTATTCGTATTTATTGTGCCAAAGATATACGTTAATTAATTTTCTCTCTCTATCTCTCTCTATCTCTCTCACTCTGAATTTTCTCATCGAGGACGAATCTTTCCAGGTGTGCAAAAGCGCCGCCGCTGTTTTAACGAATGTAATCTCGAGGAAGAAAGGACACGGAGAGCAGCTCGAAACCTCGTACGTTCGACCGCAGCTGCGTCGACGTATAATCTTCTCTCCCGCTTTTCGACGTTCAGTTCTCGTCCGACCAGCACTTCTTTTCGTTTCTAGGTGTATGCAAATTTGTGAAGCGACGCGTCGCTGCGGAATTGTATCGAGGATGAAGCGAAGCGACCGACAGAACGTTGCGGAACGTGTCTCTGTCGACTCGACGCTACGAAACAAACAGTATTACGTCCCAGTTTCTCTTTCTTTCGCAAATTTTCACTGCCCAACCAAGTTACACAGCGTACGTTCTCAATCGAGTCGATCGACACGTTTCAAACGCCGGTCCGCTCGATCGATATCTAAATACACCGCACGTAATATATTTAAAAATTAACGGATACAGTGTATAAAATAAATCGGAAAGAAAAGAAATCAGCTGACTGTCTCTAATTTGTTCGCGGCAGAACCTTCCTCTCGTTCCTTTCCTCCTGGAGGTTCCAAGCACCGCGATTAAAACACGATTCGGACCGGTTTCCGCTTGAAAAGTTGGAGCAGATACCCGGTCTCGAATTACGTACGTGTAGGAAGAGCGCCGAAGGAGGCAAGCCCCCTCGCGTGAAACGACGTGGGTGGACCACGGTAGGCGGAGTTGAAAGCTCGAGAAAACTCCATTTTGTAGGAGGAGGGCGGTCTCGACGTTCCAGCTTCCCCTCTACCAGGTGGTACCGCCGGCAGGGACACGATCGACCTCCTCGAGGTGGAGGGAACTCGAACGCGAACATTGCCGAACAGGAGTTCGCGATACGCGTGTGCTCGCTGCTTCTCGTCGCGTGAAATCGCCGCGCTCTCTCGCCTCTCTTCCCCACGGTCCTCCTTCTTCGGAAACCGGTCGATCATCGGTGGCATCGGTGGCATCGGTGACATCGATGCGGCATCCAGCCGATGTGAAAAGTGAAACGGCGACGGGCTTGTGGAGTGGAGTGATCGGACAAGGACAAAGGATGCTCAATGATCGAGGTGCCGATACGGACCGTTTACGGGATCAGAGCAACGCCGCTAGATCGCCTGTGCGGAACAAAAGGCCGGGCGAGCGGTAAACAGAAAACAGGAAAGGTCGTTGCGAGAGCCCTGGCTCCAACACAGGTTCATTGATATTTCCGCGAATCACGCGCGCGTTCGTATACAAACCTCGTGTACGATCTACAACACGTACACTTTGGTAGAATATCACCTAGATCCCTGGCACCGATTCCTTCAGTTTGCAATGATACGCGTCGCTGATAAGGATCGAGCTGATCACGCGCGCGTATCGTCGCCTTCGGCAAGTTACACATTCGTCGATTGACCGTGAGGATCGTGGGACATTTGGGAGATCGAGGATTCGATAGAACGAGAGCAAGTGAGATCGGCGGCAATAGCGAGGGATAAGTATGAAATTTCCGGTGTAACGTTTCGCGATAACCGTTTGGACGTTTCATTGAAAGAACGAGCGATAACGAAGAGCGCGCGCGACTCGTATCGCTCGGCAACGAGATCGAGCACCGTGATTAAGAAACAAAAAGCTGTCGCCGATTAGAAGGGAGGACGTTCGCTTGGAGAACTAACTAACTAACACACGTACGTAGGGGCACGTATGCGGACACGTCAAATGCAACTGGAACTTTGGCTCGGGCCGGAACGACGACGACGAGTTTTCCAGCGGTACGGAAACGAGCAAGAAAACTCTCGATACGGCGCGGTTCTATTCATTCACGGTTAATAAGAGAGGTACGCGGTGCTGGTAGAGGATGAGGACGAGCAAGAGAACGGTGCGATTACGGTGCGTACTGCTGTGATAGAGCCCTCCCTACCGAAACGAGCGGAACGTCATCGTGCTGGACTGCGATGGATCTCAGCACAACCCCGAGAAGAGCGGCAGAGGGTGTTGCGGACATCCAGAAGACCAGAGTCGCCAAGAGCGTGTTCAGTATCCGGAGTCTGGTCGACGTCGAGGAAGCCGAATTTCCGGTGGCCGAAGACACGGAAAACTCGCAAAGTGAGTTAGTTGTCTCTTCTTTCTCCGAATTCTTCAATTAGTACCCTAATACCTTCGGTTGGATTAATTCTATACCGAGAAGAGAAGCGACTCGTCACAACAGAACGGTTCGACCGCAAGTTCATTCGAGATTGGTTCCGTGTAAACACGGCTCATTCAAGGGACGAACGCCGGTACCGTCGCGTCGCGTCGCGTCGCGTCGCGTCAAGTCGCGTCAAGTCGCGTCCACTCTCAGACGATCGAACATCCAAGCGAGAACTTTCTCGAGGATTCGATCGATCCCCGCGTGGCCGGGGATCATCGGGAGAGACGAGAGGGATTCTAGGAACCGCGAGAGAGACCCCATTCGACATTCCACGGCCGAGAAACGCTCGTTTCAGCCAACTTTTTTGCCTCTCGGGAAGGGGAGCACCTTTTGTGCTCGGTGCTTCACCGGGAACAACCAGTCCTTGTAGAGCAATCGAGTCAATTAAGGCTCACTTATACTCGGTAAATTACGATAAGACGACGATTAAGTTGAAATTAGCTCCCTGCCCCTCTGGGCCCGGCAAAAAGTGTATCAATGTCGTTATTGCCGACACGTATCGAAGGTAAATTAATACACGTTTCCGACCGCTCCAATTAAACGTTACACGAAACGAGCTGGCTTTCTTTGCTCGATCGGATCTCCCCCGATCGGTTCACGCTCCTCGCGTCGCGTCATGCCGCGGCACAAACATTTCGACGGCTTATCTAACCAAGTACTTACATAGCCCCGAGAAGGGGGAGGGGAGCGGGAAAATCGTGCGTCGATCGTGGAAGCGGCGCGTAAACGTGTCCGACGCGACTCTAGCCGGGGCCCGGTGAACGGTGTTCTAGTTGGTCGATATGCAAAATAGCCGGCGACCGCGATAACTCGCATTACTCGACTTTCCTCTCTTGGAAAATAAATAGCAAATTACCATTTAGCCTTTGGCGATAAACCGAAACGAGCTCGCGCGATAACGGAATCTCATTTCGCGGGCACACCGTATCGCCTCGTTATCGGGTAATTAACAAGATAGCGCGCCGATTAACAAATTACGTACGCTGGCTCGTCACTGACCACGGTGTCGCCTCCCGTCTACCTCTCCTCCATTTACATACCTGCTGTTACATTTAATATCGAAACTCTCTGTCCTTGCTTGCAAACAACGAAAACTATTCTCCGTCTGTTTATACAACCGATCCAACGGCTAATTTTACTAACAAACTACCTGCCCGATAATCGCTCGAACGGCGTACCGTAACGTTATCGTTTGTTTCGTTAGTTCCTCCGTTTCCGACAGGACGCGTCACCTCCGTGACTCGAGGAGAATCCACTCGCGTGACTGATTTTTACTTTGTCTCGATGGCAAACGGCGAGTCTGGCCAATGAGGACACGCTTCGGTCGATTGGTTTCCGAGGGTTCGAATTCGACGACCACCCTCGAGAAAACGAAATGGCGGCGCGGCGATCCGCGAGGGTTGAACGTCGCGTCCAAGGGGTTCCAGGGCGAGCGACTGCTCGTAACACAACGAGCATAGCTGATTGCGAAAAAGAAGGAATGCCCTCCTCTCAATAATGCGCCGCCTCGAAGCCCATAAATAACCAGAGTCGGAGTTTTACGCGTGCGTATACACGATAGAGCGCGGAACCCGGTGATTGGTCGGGCCGGTAGAGCCGCTAATTGTGTTTTATTAGCGTCCTCTTGCCCCTCGTCGCCGCCCAACGTTCACGATCCTCGCTAACTAACCTCCGCCCATGTACTAACCATAAACGACATTGTTATTAAGAGTCCTTACACTGTGTCTAAGCCCCACACACGGTGGATCGCGTGCGTGCGTGCGTGTGAAACGCGCGGACCTCTCCTCGCAGCCTCGTTAGGGCCGGTTAAACGGAGGGAACCTCCAACCTCCGCCTTCCTCGTCCTAGTCGCAGCACACTAACAATAAGTGAAACTTTCAAATGTCCCCTCGCTCTCTTCTTAACCGTTGTAATACTTTTCCGGCGGAATTGGAGGGCGAAGGCGGAGACGAGCTGACCAATTTCCCCTTGCCCCTGTCACTCCCTCCCTATGGAATACCCGCAGGGGGCCGAGATTCGAGAGAAGAAGGAGTAGGAGGAGAAAGAGCGTAAAAGGGGCGAGGGCAAGTCTTATTACGGCGAGCAGAGACGGGCATGCCGGTGCAATCAAATAAATTAGCCGGAATTACGGGAGTCGCGAACCGATGCTAGCGTAGGCGCTCACCACTCGTCCTCGCCACCAATTAGCAGAGCTTTATCGAGCCCTCCTCGGGCATACTTCACCCGGGCCAGTTACCTATCCTTTTCCCACAAATTCGTCCATGTTCCCGAACAGCATCGCTAAGATCCAAGTACATCTCCCCTACCCCCCACACCGTTTTCCGCTCCAAGTGGTAGCGCACGAACGAAACTAGAAAGACGGGACGAAGAATCGTTTTCCCTCGGAACGACGCCATTTATTCTCCGTGGATGCTAGCCCCGCGAACGGATTAACCGAACGAGTTCACGCGCGAACATGGACGCGGACGTCCATCCATTCTCCGCGCTGAGCCCATTAAAGCGCATTACTCGGCTAATGCTCGATTGTAAAATAGAACGAGGTGGAAGAAGAGAAAAAAGAGCGGAGAGGCTTATCGATCTTTCCGCGGCTCGTTTCAATAGCTCGCGAAACCGTTTCGCCGGTGTAATAAGAGCGGTGTAACCGGGTAACGAGCCACGATCCTCGTGGGAGTGAGGATGTGGCAACCGGCCGGCCGCTATTCCTACCTCCTAGGTCTGCCTAATAACGGCAACAATATCGAACGAGCGCGTCGCGAAGCGAAACGGTTACCGCGTATTCTTGCGTGACGCGTTATTAGCCGATTGGCTCATTAATCGCTCCGTCGGCCCGAGACAGCCTAACCCGCACCCTGCCCCTACTCCACCGTCCATTTCGATACCGGGTAATTGCTAATCGCTAATTGCGAGCTCAAACACTCCATCCAATTAACTACTCCCACTGCTCAGCCTCGATTCGACGCCTCCATCTTTCACTCCGCTCTCCCTCACTTCGCCCTACCTTTCACCCCTGAATTACCGACTTTTCCAGCGTGACGGAGGATCCTCCGGGAGGAAGGGAGAAAGGGAGAAAGAGGCGATGGGAACGAACGAGCCCGGCTCGAAGCCGCAGTTTTCTTCGTTTTTATACCGATCACCTGTGTTAAGTGGATGGGGCTAATCGTTGGCCAAATACCGGCGTCATGTGCCGTCCGAGATAGACGAGGGTGCGATTTCTCGGAGGAGCGCGTAAACAGCCCCAGATGCGAGGTTCGACGCGAACAGAGGGAGGGAGAGAGAAAGGAAGGGGAGGAGGAAAGAAAGGTTCGCGTACCCCTTTCGATCAATTAGGGCTAATAAATGGCGTCCACGGTGGGGTCGTTGATGGCAAGGGCGGGATGGGACGGGGAGGAAGGGAAATATTATTGGAACGGGCCGTCAGGTCTGTAGGTTTATGCTATTAAAAATGTAAATATCTACCGGCGGCTCGTTATCGGATGTAAATATGGCGGCGGCGGCGGCGGCGGGCCGAAACGGCAGATGGGAGGGGTGGATTTCCAGCTCCTTTGTTTCGTTATTTATTGGAATGTGGGCCACGGCTGCAGGAAACCCACGCTCATGCCTCTCCTCCACCTTACAGACGGAGGAACGGTATTCTCTTTCGCCTTCGACCCTGCCTCCCCGACGTTTCAATCTATCCACCGACGTTCGTACGCATACGTATGTTAGTACATACATAGCAGGTACCACCTCTACCTTCCGTTCCCGCCGCAACACCGCGTGTCCGCAGGCTAACGCCAATTAAACCCCGAATTCAATTTAACCTTCACCATTCGCTCCGTTAGTTCGTTGCACTCCGACTCTCCAATTTCTCTCCGCGTAAAAGCACTCTCATTCGACAGACTGTACAATTCCGTCAATCGGTCCGAAGGGCACCGCGACTTTCCCTCTCTCTCGGCTTTTTCAGCCGGCCACTTTTGATATATGACTCAATAAAACGAGACCCAAGGCGGGACCCGAGTAAATATCAAACGTAGAGTGTTCACCTCGTTAACTTGTTCTTCGCTCGCTGAGAACGCATCGACATCGGTAAAAGGAGAAGAAAAGAATCACCGTGGAGAGAGGGGGATACGTGTTAGCGAGGAGAAGGTTAATTAAAAGTTCCGGTAATTAACGCTAAGCGAATCGACGGTGAAAATGAAAAACAAAGCGGACAAAACAAAAGGGAACGGTTTTTCAGGTTCCGTCACGTTCGAAAATTCCACCTCTTTGTTAGCTTTACCACAACACCGAGCGCAACTTTGGTTGTCGCGCGACCAAGTGATAAATTACGATATCTGGCTTAATGAAATACGACGGTAAGTCGACGAGGAGTTAACCACGTTGCTCGAACGTGTCTCTCTCAGGCCGGTCTGCAGTCGGGCATTGCACACACTTCATGCCCCGCCGTCAACCCGTCCAGGCTAGGCACAATGAAACCGTACTACGCGAGTTACAACAGTAATGTCTCCTTATCAGATCTGACCGTAGGACGAGATTGTTTAGATTATCGGCAGGTGCGTGCCTTAATGACCGGTAAAATTATACCCGTAATTACCGACGTCCTAAAAATACGCGCAAGACCTTCGCGATCCCTTGTAAAGATAGCGCGAAAAGTATCGTTTCCGAAACGCGACATTACTCCGACGTTTTTTCGTATCACCGACTTGTCGATTGCGCGTCACGCGCCACGGATAAAGTCGCTACTTTACGACAGTTATAAAAATTCATTTTCACCTAACCCCTCGACGAATTCTCCTTAAATATTCTAGAGCCAATTAAAGAACACGGAAAGCGCGTGTCGATCGATTTTCTGAGGACCGTTTTTTGCCACGGCACTCGACACGCTTCGACACACCCAACAGATTCTGCTTCTTTTTTCGTGTTCGCGATTCGACGGAGAATCGGAGCAACTCGTCGCGCGTCTGATCGCTTCTTTCCTTCGATTCAATCTTCTCTCGTCCGGTTGAACGGACAGTGTTTGCATTTTTTCCAACTAAGCCTCTACGACGAAATTTTTCTTCGGCCGCACTCTCGGGGGAAAAAGTTTTTAATGGTCGTGCTTCACGGGACACGCGTATTTTCTCCCTTTCCGTACCAGACGAGGACGTAGAAGAGAATGGCGGCGACGTCAACGACGACTTGTTCGACTCGTCGACCCATTAGACTCGCTTTACCGCGTAGATAAATTGAACCAAAGAAATACCCTAATTTATGGTCTTAAAAACGTAAGTGGTCGTTACCGCGATCGCGATAACTTGGCTACAACGTTGCTGACATATGTTGTCCGAGTACTCGGTTAATTCGTCCGGTATCTGATTGCGCATGAAACGAAACGCTCGAGTTTATCCTACCGGTGCGATCGCCACGAACGAGTTTCGTCGATCGTCCTTCTCCACCGAGACGCTCTCCAGTCCAGCTGATAGAGACGAGTCGATTTCGAGCCACGGGCTTTTTTGCCTCCTCGCCGCTACGCCGAGATTCGATTTGTCCTTTAATCGCGTGCACAATAGAGGCGGCGCGCAGGTGTCTGTAGCGGAGACGAAGCCAGCGTAGCAAAACGCGCCGTTTTATCGGATCTCTCCCTTCTCTCCTAGCCGCTGCTAGGAGCAGTTCTTTGTCGTCGTTCGTCACCGTGCTCGTCATTAGTTCCGCGCCACGAACCAACCATCCACGTCCCCCCCTCTCGCTCTCTCTCTCTCTCTCTCTCTCTCTCTCCGATAGAACCGAACGATGACAGCAGCCATGCGACCACGTCTTCCGGTCAATCACTTCCTCCCTCTTTCCTCGATAATTTATCCAAGGTTGGAGGCGAGGTGGTTTCAGTGGGAGGAAAGGAAACGTTTTGAGTGATTCGAGGAGCGAATGACGATTCCGAGAATCCATTAGGAAACACGAGTTTAACACGATCGTCGATTCGGAGGCCAGGGCCCCGAGGAGGATGCCAGAAATACCGATGGCTGGTCGGTGGCAGGACAAGCATTCCTGGCGACGGTGGCCAGCGAGCAAAGTGTTTTCCGTAAATTCGGTTAAGATAGGAGGCCCACCACGAAGTCGTCCCGCTATTCGATAACGGCTCGTCCCTCCTTTCGAATACACGCCAGCGAACACGCAAACGTTCTACCCTGCCAACTCTAACCGACAAATTCTCCTATAATTCGCACTCGGGCAACCTTTATCCGGCTTAATTAGTTCGCGACGTGGTAAGCACGCGTTCCCCGCCTCCAATTTTTCTACTCGCGACGGATTACGGACTGGTTGACTGGCGCGATCACCTGCGGACCCGCATTAAGCGTTCTTCGAGTCACGTGGCGTGGCAAAGCCATTAGACGGTACGGCCCTGGTCGGTTAAGAGCAGCCACCCTTTTCTTCTCCTCTTCTCCCTTTTCCCTTTTTCTCTCTGACGAGGTATTCCGCTATCTGCCGGACGGGTGCACGCACCAGCAATGAAGTGGCACTTACGATTAGACCTTTCGAAGGTCCACTTACGCGATGGTCCACTAAAAGTTGGCGCTGCTCGTAAATCCAGCCAAACGCGAGCATTTCCCTCGGACAATTTTTCTGTCTAGACGGCTCACCGACGTTCGCCAGATAAAAGTCCCGGTTCTCCCTCATCCGGACTTTTCTCGTTTGCTCGGTGGCGATCGTGTTACAAGTTTGCACGGTTGAACACGCCGCGCCGTGTGCGAGCTCCTCCAAAACAATCGAGGGTCGTTTACCTGTGAATCGGTCGCGAGGCCATTACGGCACTTTAGCCCGACCCGAAGACAGAAGGTTTGATTTATATTTATTTTAGCGGACAATCGCACTTGTCGCGAATCATGGATCACCGGTTGTTTGGCCCGTATATTAAGATTCCTAATGACGATATCGCGAAAGCCGGTTAATATGGCCGCGTCTCTGACCACGGCACGTTGCTTAATGGATTCTCCGAACTTAGCTCGCATGATTAATTTCGCATCGATGGACCGGCGAGAAATGGAGAAACAACGTCTCTCCCTCGCCAATTGTACCACCCTTATTAATATCTATCGTCGAACGCGAAAAGTCTGCCTTCTTAACGAACACCGTTTCGATAACCAGAAGAGAGAGTTTGCGATCTTAATACAGAGTAGCGCAACGAATCGCGTAACAAAAGAGGGTAACAGCTCGAACGAAGGTGTGGCTTGTTGGAGAGACGAAGACAGAAGGTAGGGGTATCGCGTGCGGGATAATAAACGTGGGCCAACATTAATTATCGTTATCAGAGTCCTCGGTCTGAAGCGTCGAATAAGCGGAGAACGCGAGGCTAGAACTCGTGTGAGTTATGTAAATACAAAGCGCACAGGCCTACGTAGCTAATGATGGAAACGAGACGCTCTATCCGAACTTTTATTCGACGAGAAAAAAGGGGAAGGAAGAAAGTAACATTTTTCACTCACCCTTTTTCAGCTGCGACGCTGCGACGCCTCCGGCTCGCGTTCGCGCAGGTGAACGTCGTCGTCTCTGAAACACAACAAACAAAAGGTTAAACAACCGTGTGAGAATTTTTCACGAGCGAGGAAGAATTTCCAAAGTACGGGACAAGTATCGATAAACGCGCGACGCAGACGCGAAAGTATGCCCCCGACCGTCGGTAGATCCAACCAAATGTATACGTTTACGGGTCTATTCTCCGGTTATTTTCTTACACAACGCACGATGAACGCAAACCAATTACCAATAGCCGCGTGAAAAAAGGAAGATTCATCGCGTTGATTAGCCCCGGTCCCGGTACGTCCAATAAAAGGCTTAGTTATCGTCGTCGAACCTCCGCGGCAAGGTTTCCCGGTTAATTCGCCCGTATTTCATGCATTTAACGAAAGAAAAGCCGGATTATTTTTAGCAAGGGGGAGGTTTTTATGCGTCTCCGAATCCAATCATAGGCGTCTGGTATTAACGAAGGCGGGCAACGGCTGTAGTTGGCCTCGCGTGTGTCTAGATTCGAGATTTCTACGAGAATCGGGCCCGCGAGTTGCGTAGCCGTTCGAAACCGTAAAAATCAGGGAAGTTTATTCCCCGCGACTTTAACCAACGATACGCGCTCGCCAGGAGCATCGAGAATTCGGGCTGGACGATCAATTACGAGCAATTACGCGAGCAAACCGGCGACCGTCCGATAGATATTCCAGAATTCCTGCGTCGTTGTTGAGCTGGCATACCGTCCCTCCTCCCGATCCCCGACATGGGGACGCCAGCCAGCTTGCCGCTTTTTCTCGATCATTGGCACGGTAATTGTCGCGATTGCTCGACGGACTCGCCACGCGAATTTTCTCGTATTCGGGTCAGACTCTGCGCTCTCCTCGAAAAACTTGTAGGATCGAACAGATGGCAGAGAAATCTTGGTGAGGAAAATTCGTAGGGGAGGAATTTATCGGTTAAAAGGTGGCACGATCTTGGAAAACGTTTCGCGATATTGTTAGAGGAGTAACGATGCGCGGAGGGTAATAGCCGCGGTGGTGAATAGTATATTCTATCAAATTCCGTGAGATTCGTTATCAATAAGACGCGTTACGAGTCGGCCGTTAGCAGTGGTCGTGGATATCGTAAAAGCAAACTGCAGCTTCGGTTACACGTGTTTCCCCGAAGCTATAGATAAAGTAAAAGGCCATAAAATACTCGGCGTTTCGATTAACGAAAGGCGCAGATAAAATGTGGAAGCTCGGTGAATGGGCGGGGCGCGGTCCGCGGTCCAAGTGGGCACCAGGCAGGACGTATATAAACGCGTGTAAATCGACGAATGCCCGGGCAAATCAAAGTGTCGCATAATTACACCGATATACACGCCGGCTAATAATTACAAAACGCGCGACCAAGGAGGAACGACGCGCAATTAGGAAGTATTGCAAGTTTTACGAGTGCATATATAATTCAGATATTGCACGCTGGAACGAGCCGTTTCGCCAGCCCTTTTTCTTCTTCTCTTCCTCTTTGAACGCGCCAATCCTCCCCGATCGCGAGGCCGGGGGCATTTTTATCGGCCACCACCTATTTTCCGAATCGTCGCGTAAATACTAATGTATTTACGATCTTCAGTCGTAAGTGGTTTTTTTCAGTTAAGTTTATTACACGGCCGACCAACGAATCGCTTCACCGGGCAATATAAGTCCAACGTTTTCGTATCTATTTTCCTCCAAAGAACGAGTTAATTAAACTGCTGGAATACGAGGCTCCTCGTGAAACGTATAAAACGAGCGACAACGATGCCTAAAATCAATGAAAAATGGATCGATCGTATACCATCGTGACTCGAGCCTTGAGGACTCAATTACTCCAACCGCCGTCATCGTCGTCGTCGTCGTCGTCGTCGAGTGAAAAAGTGCGGCGAAAATTTCAACCACAACCGATCGTGAGATCGCGAGACGGCCGATCCGAAAATGACGAAACACAACCGTGGCAAACCGTGGCAAATCTATTACGGTTGCGTGCCCCTACCGATAGAATCCGATAGCGTGCCTTTCGCCTAACTGGCTTTTATCGATCCGAGATATCTCACGGGTTTGTCGTTCGTCTCGATCGACCCGTCAGACCGACTACATGTACCCACTTTCCCCCCTTTAACTAATTTCTCAGTAAGATCTAAGATCTACGCAGATGCCGTTGCTCCAAATCAGATTTCTCGTTATTGTTAACGAGACCGTTTAACCGTTTCTTAATCGACCGCAAAACTCTCTTTACGAGCAATATCCTTGGAACATTGTCGCCGAACCGGCACGGCGATCAAGGCGCCCCGTTCGAGAACGCGGAACGGTTCAACGTCTTCCACGAATTCCTCCACTTTATCCGACGTGACACCGATAACCACCGTAACGGTGAACCGTTCGATTGCCGTAGAAATCAACTCCGATAAATGTTTATCTGCGGAGCGAAACTAAACTTGGCTTCCGTATCTTGTATCGAGTCGCGTGCTGTATATCGTTTCGTTTAACGTCGATATAATGCCGCTTGGTACGATCCCATTGTGTGTTTTTCTAATGCACTCGAGGCACGAAAGTCTCGCACAAAAATGTCGATCGTTTTACCCGATAACGACAGATAATCGGTGCCAGTCGGCGAAGAAATTTAATCGCGTCGGTTATTACAGCAATTAGCAACGTTGTTAGAGAATCTCGACGAAAAATTGATACGTCTCCTTCTGTAATTAATCGTTCGTTCAATTATAGATCCCTCGATTATAGATCCCTCCTTTCCCACTGTACTACCAAATATCTACCATTACTCCAACGATCGACAATCGGCTGGCTCCTCTTCGTGACTTCTGCCCGCCAGAAATGCTCGCAGACGAAAGATCGCAGACGCGGCGATTGTGCGGAGATAACGCCTCGGGACGGTGGTATAATTCAATTCGTGGGGGAAGCGAACCGACTGGCTGCACGGAGGTGGAGGTCGAACGAGTGGAGGCAAATGAGATCCAGTTAAATTTGAGTTTAGTAAGTTAGCGCAAAGTTGGCGGAACTCCGTGGTCCGTCACGCGGGCCCCGCAGAGAACACGGAGCACCGCGAGCACCGCGATAGCGTACACGCGGTGTAATTGCAATTAGCATATATCACATTGGCGTAGTTGGAGCGGGCAAAAGGGAACGCACGCGAACCGCCATTGGCGTACCCATCCGTGATTTCACGTGGGGACCAACCGAGTCGCGTTCTTCACCGGGGGAAAAAGTCCAGTGATCGGGATCCAGTCTCGGACGAGGGGATAAAAGCAGCGCCTACCAACACGATCCTCTTTTCCCTTAATTACCTACATATTAATTTACTTGGAAACGCGGGAACGAACCGACCATGCAAATAAAGAATTCTTTCAAAAGTCCGCCGTGCAAATTCATACGACCCTCCAACGATCAATTTTCTCGATCCTCCTAGGTGGACGCTTAACCTTTACCTTGCCCAAGACGCAACGAATCTCTCCTCTTTATGCTTTGCCCGCGCAGATTCGAGCCAGCTAGCCTTCCCGTTACACTTATTTATACGATTGTACGCCTAGACAGCCGCGTATTCGCTTCCTTTACTCCTTATCCACTGCAATTTACAGAGCAAACCGACGATTCCGTGGCGCGTTCCTCGCGATACAAACGCTTTACGGGGTGCAAGCAAGATGAACGCTCTATCGTACCGTATTATTTACACCGCACTTCCTGCACATTTTATATCGATTCGCCATCACCTTATTCGCTTTTACGAGAACCACCTACGGCACGAGTTTTCTACCTGGGTGGAAATTTTTACAAAGTTTTCACAGTAGTTTCTCTCTCTCCTTCCCCCGAGAGAGGTCGTAGCGACGTTGGCCAGCGCGTCGACGAAAAATCGCGATGCTTGTCACCAGAATTAGCGCGCGCCGTAAACCGCAGAGACGCGGAACTAATTTATAGCAAAGCGACTTGATTAGCAGGACGTTGCGCGGTACGGCGAGGAGAACTTGCGTGTCGCGACGTAAAATGTCGCGGGTGACGTTTACGGTGTCGGTAACATTGTTGCTCGCCGCGACTGTTTTCTTCGTCGCTCTGTTTCCAAGCTCCGAGTACGAAGGAAAAATTCGCAAACAACGAAAGGGAGTAGAAAGAAAGAAAGAAAAGGGAAAGCCAAAGATGAATAAAGCATCGTTAGCTCGCGTGACAGTATAGGTACCTACCGAAGATATGCTTATCGCGGCAACACTGTGTGCTAACCGTGCGGCCATCTTTGATGGCAATTACAATTAACAGGAAAACGGGGATGTCGTAAAGTGCAATTAAATATTATTACCTTTCCTCAAATGGTTGCCGCGGCCGTGAACGCAAGCTATATGTTTTCTGGGCATACCTGCACTTTCTTATTAATAATCGGTTAACGCGCTGCGCACAGACATCCCTGGATACCTCCGGTCTCGATCGCACATTTCCGTCGTTGTCTACCGTTCAACTTCGTCCTTCCGCGATTTCTGTCTCTTTCCAGAGGGAACACTTTCTTTCGCAATCTCCCTTAATGTCGCGGTAAGCTGTCGAGAGAGAGGAAGGAAAGAAGACGAAGACAGAGGGGAAAAGTGGAAGTTGCGGTCGACGATGATCTAGCGAAGAAGCACGAAGCGTTGCGCGCGGCTAATTGTCAGGGACGCGTCGTCGTCGTCGTCGTGCAAAACTGCACCTTTACTTTTCCACCGAAGAACAAAAGAGTTTCGATCGAAAATCTTTTTCGTTACGCGATGAAGGACGGCGCCGAAAGATGAACGCGAGTCCGAGGTATTCGAGAAGAACGATGGAAAAAGAAGGAGACTAAAGTAACCGGTGGACGTGACGCTTTCTTCTCGACATTTTACACACAGCTATTTACAAAGCGAGGAGGAGCGTGACAAATCAACGTCACCGGTCGCGTTAACGTCTTCACTTTTGTTCCATCGTAGCCCATAGACGCCGCGCCGCGTCACTTCGCCGACGATCATCGCTCGATCGTTTTCGTGACCAACCAGAGCAGCTTGTGACTCGCTCGAAAATTCACGTTATTATCTTGTCTTCCTTTCTCTCTCTCTCTCTCTCTCACCTTTTTTCTCTATTTCTTCCCGTTACGACCCATCGCCACCTTTTCCGTAAGATCGATTAAATATCAGGCGAGATTTATCGCTTGGACGCCACGTGAGGGAGAAATTACGGGCAGAGCCGCACGACGAAAGCTGGCCCCTGATGCAAAACTTTGTCCTCGATGAATACATAATAATAATAATCATAATCCAACGACGAGAGAAATGCTTGATAGCCTTTTTTCGTGCAGTAAAACGATTCCGAGCATCGTAAAACAACGTCAAGTTTATCGTTGCCGGTGATCGAACGAAGGAACGCGCGAGGGAAATTCACGAAACCCAGAGAGGCGTGTATTATTTCCGCAGCCGGCGAGCCGCCGCCACCACCTCGTTGATTCGCTCGACCATATTAGAGACCGAGCCTTCGATTTCGTGACGTACGCCAATTTCCGGTAACACTCTGCCCGAATGTTCACCGCGCGAGGAACGGAACGTAAACGACACGCGTCCTTCTTCCTCTCCTACTCTCTCTCTCTCTCTCTCTCTCTTCGTTTCCCTCCCTCCTCAGGGTCATTTCCGGTTGGTATTCTCGCCCGTTCCTGCCAGCTTTTCCACATCGCGAGCGGCTAAACAGCGATGAGGGACGATCGCTAAGCGAGAGAGAGGAGGAAGAAAAGGAAAAAGGCAAAGGAGCGGGCAGATGGAGACGAAGAGGGGAAGGAAAGGGCAGAGATGCTGAACAGTGCTCATTGGACGGTTGCATTTTATGCGCTGGACCGGCCCCTCCTGTAATTGGTCGCCACTCAATTGCCGCTCATTAGGTAACTGCCCGTTTTTTGCGCCGACTGTGACTACGGCCAGCAATAAAGCTGGAAGAAAAAAAACTTTATCCCCTTTCCCGCTGACCTCTGTCGTCCCTCCAACCTTGCTCTATAATAAGACACCTTTCTCGAGTACCGACCCGCATAAATCGCCGCGGTACTCTATCCGGTTCTTCTTCGAGAGCGCGATATTTTCTATTCGAGGAACCACCATCTTTCGCTGCTCACCCACCCACACCGAGACGAGCTTAGATTACCACGAGATGACAGGTCGGCTGTTCTTTGTCTACCTTCGGAGACTACAGTTGCTCCGGCCCTCTTTTTATATCGTGAAATTAGTTGGCCGCGGTTTCCGGTCACTGATTCCCCTCTTTCTCTCTCCTCTCGTGTCTTCGTTCTTCGTGAGTTTTGTGACTTCCAAGGAAAGACAGACACCACCGTCCAAACATAATCTACGGAGTGTTTTCTCCTCGAGCTCACAAAGAACGGATAGATTCATTATCGAAGGTATTAGTAGGAAATAATCGACGTGCACCTCGCTACGGTATTTCCTACGGTTAATCTTGCAACTTTTCCAACGCGCAACAACGCCCGTCGATGATAACACCCGGCAAAAAGTTGCATATACATCCCGTTTAAGTAGAAACTACCGATCACGTAGCTTCTAATAATCCATGCCCTGTAGGTCGATTATTGAAAAGGAAATTTTCTTCCCGCGGAAGACGCGCGAATTAATTGCCTCGAGTAGGTACCTACCCGTACGATCGTATTTTACGGATAGATGCAACGTTCCAGCCCTGTAATTTTCCTAGGCTCGCTGTCACTGGCTGGCACGGTGCTCGTAACTGAACTTAACGCGATCTTGATTGGCTATAAACGATCATTACCGAAGAAGAAAATTACGCTCGTTCGATGAGCCTTCTGCTCGTCAGCCGTAGTGCAACATCGAGCATTATTCTCGGTGGAGAAGGTGCCGGGAACGAGTCGTTACCTACTACGCGTCGTCGAAATTTATTCGGGCTACCTTCTTCGTATTTTACGCGTCAATCGCGCAAATCATCCGAGCTTTTATTCTTGCTCTCCGGTACGAACAATGCAAACGATTCCGCTTTGATCCAACTGTTCAAACTATCGAAACGTCCCTTTTTCTTCTCCGCTGAAATATATACGATATTACGTTGTCCGTGTTAATCGATCCTCGAGCGATACGTAACGTCGAAACAGGTAATTTTCTAATTCGGAACCGGATAACAGCTAGGAAAGATAAATTACTTTTAATACGAGCTTGCGTCGATGTGTCACAAAGTCGACCAAGTAGAACGAAAAATGTTCGGGCCTGGCCTCGAACGGGGCGAGAGACGGAAAGGGAGAATGATAGAGCGAGATTTTTTAAAGAGAGGGGGGGGGGGGGGGGGGGAGAGGAAGCAACCAGAGACGTCAGGTTCCTGTTAATAACCGTTATGGATGAGATGTATAGCAAGCTACATAATTACAGGTTTGGATACATTGCTTACTGGCCGGTGCACCCGAGCACGCCCTCTGTTCTCCTTCATTAAGGCTGCCGAGGACGGTAGCCGCCTGTTACTCCTTCAGTTTCCTCTCTCTCTATCCTTCCTCCTTCTCTTTGTCTGTTCTATTAACGCCACTGGACGATTCGTCTGTCGGTGGAAGAACTCGTCCCTTTTCGCGCCCGTTTCGACAATTTTCAATCGGTCTACACGTGCAATTCCTCCGAGCGGTGGCGTAGCTGTGTGCGTAGGTAGAAATATCGATTATCCGGTTAACGGAAACGACGATTATCCGGATACCGTTCACCCGATTGATCGATTATCCACTAGGAATAACGGTATTCCAATTAGGGAAAAAAAGGCTAAATAACAGCGCAAAAGTGTACGGGTGATAAATTTGCACGGTAGGTATTCCTAGGAGAAAGGACAACGTACTAATATCGATCGTTGGCGAAAGTTCCGAGACAGAGATGAAAGTGTTTCTAATTTCGTGGTGAAAGATCGCTCGCGCGGAAACACCGGTTTCTGGAAACTTTTACCGCATTATGAAACGGGTGGGAGTAAAACCGTGCTACTCGGCACCGCGAAGAACGAGGACAGAAACGCGACACGTTTCTTCGTAGAGTAAACAGCCCTGTCCGAAAAGAATCGGTAACGAAGAAGAGGAGAGAGAAAGGGGCTGCCTATTAATAAGACACGGCCGCGCATCGTAGCGGCGTTTTCCATGCGGATCGGATCGATTACCGATCTGGCCCTGGGTTGGATAGCAGTCTCTCGTTCTTCTCCTTTGTCCACCCTTTATTCCTACTTTTCTCCTTCCCTCTGCTCCGTAGGACTATCATTTGTTAAGCTGGACAGCTTAGCCCCGTCATTACGAGCAATCACACTTGATTATTTTTGTCTACAGAGTTGTACACCAGCTTATATACGTGTTCGTAAATGATCGTCCTTCGGTTAGAACCGAGAGAGGGAGGGAGAGAGACGTCGGGACAAGGTTCGGCTGGAAGACGATGGTCGAACGAACGATCGGCCGGCCGGCCCTCCATTTCCGTTTGATTGCCGGGGAATCCGGCTGATTCTCGAGCACATGCGCGTGCAAATTCAAATTGGGGAATTAGACGCCGAGAGGGTCCGATTCGACGAACAAAATCAACCCGGGGATCGTTGGATCGTTGGATCGTGGATCGTGGATCGTGGATCGTGATTTCTTTCATTCTCTTCCGTTCCATTTGATTTCGCGTTTTCGTGGCGAGGCCCTATCGTCACTCGTATCCTCGCGATTTAAATGCGTGCCTTTCACGAAAACCGCAACCAACGGACGACGGCGCGACGACAAACAGCAAAATATTTTCGCTGACCCTGAGAGCGGCACGGCGGCTTTCCAGACACTGCCTTTTGCATAATTATCGCATCGTAAAATATAATTAGCGTTATCGGCTGGAGAAACGCGTAACGTCGCTATCCACCAGATAACGTTCGAACTCGCGATGACGCGAAACGACCAAGCAAACGGCTTAGCGCCTCCTTATCCCAGACTCTGGATCATTCTCCTTCGATGAAATTCAACCGCGCACCTCTTATCCGACGAATATTTCCCTTCGAATAATCATTCCGTGGATTCGTTTAAATTATTCCGTCGCGATAACGTAAAGCCGTTTCATCTTAAACTACTCTCTCGCCATTTTTTTCATCGCTCGTCCAAGCAATTTCACTCGGATTTTTACGGAACACTTAAAACTTCCGACCGATCGACACACCAGATAACCGGCCGAGGAAATTCCAACGAAATGAACTTATTAAAAATGGGAATAAGCGTGGCCCCGCGCTCACCAATCGACAATGAGGCACGCATCGCGGCCAATCTGCCTCCTCTAAAGTGGATAAAACACTGTCCCATCGCGGTGGCGGTTAACCTGCCGTGAAATTGCGAGGAGTTGGACTGACGCCAAGTAAATTTGCACAGTCACCATCGGCTCGTCTTTCGACCTGCACACCCATACGATACACGCTCCAACGGCAAAGGATCCGACGCGGCGCGACGCGACGGCCAGAACCCCTCCGTGTTTGTTTAAGAACCGTACCGTCCCGTCTCTCCCAACCCTTTTTACCCCCTCTACGATATTAGATCGCAATCAAGATTCTTTTCAGCTGAATTATCCTTAAAACGACGTAGCATCTTTCGCTCCTTCCACCGCCGCCAGATTACAGCCGCGAGGGGGACGCCTCCGGGAGGAACGCCTGCGAGAAAAATTCTTCCCGGTGTGTGCTTTCGATTAATATTTATCGATGCACGCGCGCGATAACTCTGTTAAACGAGTTCGTACAGATTAACGGTACGCTTTAATCGAGTTAATTGTTCGGCAAAGAAACGATTCGATTGGGCAGAAAGTGGCGGGAACCGCAAAATGAACTGCTTGCCCGTCTTCCTGTCGCGTCACCGACCGCAACCGCTTCCCAGGAATACCAAGGACCGCGACGAGTCTCGATTTCTATGGAATTGTTGCTCGAGTTTCCGCACCGTTTTCTCCGACCAGTTATTAGAGGACGTTATCCTTCCTTATTAGGTTCCTCACAATTCGGTCGAATGAACAAAAGGACTTTTTGCCCTGTTACATCGGTTCGCGGAATCGGACGATGAAATTAATTCAGTTTGCTATTCGCGATGTATCTGGTGGACGTGACGGAAAGAAAGGCAGAGGAAAGAAGTTGGTAGGATCGGGCAATCAGAGAACCGGCCGCGAAGAAGGAAGAAAATCGACGAGGTTATTCGAGGTTGGGTAATCCAGCTGGAAGCGCGCGCGAGCGCGGCAAAAGAAGAAACGAGAGGAATAAGATTGGATCGTCCTTTCAGATCCTCCTCTTATTCTTCCAATCTAATCGTCTTCGTGGACCATAGACTCCAAGTGAAAGAAACGTCAAAACGATTCTTTTCTTTTTCCTCGTTCGACTCGTCCGACTCGGTGCGGTGGTGGTCTCGAGTAAATTCCAAATTCGAGATCAAAGTGTAGAGTCGCTGCAGTCCTCCAGCGGTAGTTTCCCCATTCGAAATCGAAGAAACCGATCGTTCCCGTATTCCGAAAATGGTGAAAAAAAGAGCTGGAAATCCTTCTGTATCATTTCTCCGCATTACGCGCAGCGTTATCGACACTTTGTAAAGTGGGATTCGAGGGAAGAGTATAGAGTATAGAGGATCGGATATGGTACGCGTATCCACCGTTGTATCCGTCATTATCCGTGGGATAGGGGACACGCCCATCAATTTGCATTTCCATTCGACAGTTCGGTGTACGTTATCATATCTCGGCGGTGAGACAGGATGATGGTCGGAAATCGAGCGTAATCGAGCATGTTGCGCCTCTAGAAACGGTTTGACCACAAGCAGACAGTTCTATCGACGGGCCGTGCATTATCTCGCGGCTGGAGCGCGCAACGATACGCTTAAATAGCGGATTGCACGTTTGAACGGTGATGAAGGGTGGAGGGTGGAGAGTGTGCGTGCGAAGGGATCATGCAGGTAGGCTGTTAGCCCAATCAAAGTTCAAAGGAGCGCGTGTGGAATGGATCGCGTCGTTGTGTTCTGCTTGCCGTGGACGCGCCATCGTAATCTGCACTTGCGGTTTCGTTTTCCCTCTCTCTCTCTCTCTCTCTCTCTCTCGATTCACGTCGATCTCGATGGACAACAGCCGCATGATCTTGTTGGTTTAGCGATATTATCGATAATTTGACAATCGTCCGGCAGTTCAGCGCCACGGTTTACCGCTATTAAACCGCGTCTCCGCTCCTCTTCGCACCATCGCCTCGCCTTTCCAACGACTCTGATCGTTGTAACCATTTCAGTGGCAATCGTCGCGTCGAATCGCGATTACGCCTTTCAAACCTGCGATATTTTTCATCTCCGCGGCCCGGAGAGTCCTCTCGACGGAGAGAGGTACAACGAGGATCGAATGGAAGAGGGGAGGGAAAAAAAGAAGGGCGAAGGAGGAGAGAAGCAGCTGCCCGCGATGCTTCTTCCTGTTAAACAAACAGGCCTGAACGCGAGCCCCGTTCTTTGCCAAACCGCAGAGCACTTCCTTCGGCCGCTTAACGAGATCCTCGCTGCTCGATCGTGCAAGTTCGCGCCGATTCCTCCTTCGTTTTTTCGCCGAAACTCGACCGCAAGTCTTTCGTTCGCGAGCTCGTTCGAAATAAATCAGGCTGCAACGCTCCGCGCAAAATAAAACGAGAAAATCGTTTAAGAATACACAAGCAACAGCTGGAGGAGAGGGAACGGGGCGGAGAAAATTGTTCGGGATCGAGAGTAAAAGAAGGGAGGAAGAAAAAGTTTTAACACTCCTCTAGGACGTAAAAATCGTTCGTTCTGTAACATCCAAGTTTTCTTCTGCCCGCAACTTCTTCCACCAATTACGACGCAGTGGTACAGAACGTTGAACGTTCGAAATTAAAATATTGCAACGTCCAAGTAGTAGATGGTATCTGGCCGAGACTCGACCGGAAGATACAGGTTAAAACCGTCTTCCCTTCGTTCCAGCCAAAGTATCGGGTAAAGAGGAGATGCAGGATGCGCGGTTAAACGTGACGGAAGAGTAGCATGTCTAATTTCCGAGGTAGGTATACACGCAGGTTGTATTCGGAAATCGAGCGGATCGAGAAATCCCGTGGCGGAAAAATAAATTCAAAACGGACGGCTCGTTCAATAGCAGAACGCACCGAGTCATTATTAGCCGTGCCTCGGCCCGGCTACGTCCAGATCCAAGAGGCTTTTGTCCTTTCCCGATGGCCTTTTAACAAAGACGAAGGTGTAGATTGACCAATCAAACGGGTGTTGCTACCTCACAATAGTCGGCTTAATGACTGTTAGTCGGGCCCTTTATCGATCGTCCGATCTGATCAATGATCTCCTTTCTTTCATTTTCCACGTCATCCTCGGCTTCTTCTTTCAGCTACTAACTTCGTTTCTTTTTCGACCTCTTCTGGTTACTGTAGTTTCGCCTTTGGTAGCGCTCCCCTTCGATATCTGTATCAGCTTTCGAACCCACTCCGAGAATACCGATAAGATCCGCTGCTATTAAAACGTACTAGGTATCTACCTACCGAGAGACGACAAGAACTACGGGATATGTGTAAAATTGGAAAGGTGCACGGGCGTTTTTGCATAAGACGCGATGAAACCGCTCGGCAAAGAAAATGGAGCAATATCGCGAGTCGAGTCACTTATTAACCGCCTTACCGACGCAAAAAGTCTTATTTAATTAACCAGTGATAATAGCGGGGCATCCACGCGTACGTGCTCGGAGGTCCCCGGCTTGGAATTAACTTCGGAGTTTCTTACACCTTCGAAACGATTCCCCGGTCAGAGGAACGAAAGACGACGGAGAACTCATCCGGTCGATGATTCGGCGTAATGGGGTAGCGCCGTAGGGGGCGTGGCCCCTGCTAATGACATCATCGTGACGTAATCGTTTCCTTTCAGTCATTGTGTACCCAGACACGGCAAGAACAACACCGTGAAAACAACGTCACAATGGTCGATGATCGTCCGTCGATACCCGTGAGAGAACAACCCCTCTCGAATTATCATTTTATTCCAAATATCTCGTTCTCTTTCCTTCCGTAGGACGTGGGGGAATCGAGATATCTCCGTTTCATAATTTCCGCTTTTCCTTTGCCAAATAACCGCGATAATTTATTGTTTGTAGCGGGAGATTAAGCGATAATGCGTTCGGTAATCTGCAGGGCTCCGGTTCGATCACGTGAATCGCCAGAAGGAACGAAAGTAGCTCGGGGATAATTATTTGTAGCCGCGGTTAACCGTATGTAATTTCGAGAGTCGGTAGCAGCAATCGATCATCGAGATCAGATACACACGGTCCAGAGAGAGGATAGCGGACCCTCTTCGACGGAGGAGGAGCTCCGTGAAACTGAAGATAAGCTCGCCGCATGGGGTACTCGTAATTATCGAGACAAGAACGGTCAATGATCTTTTCCAACCGACTCGTTTGCGCCCCGTCATCGATATCGCCGCGACTACGATTCCACTTTCTTCCACTTACCTACCGTTTTACACGGGGACTCGATTTTTCAACCCAGTCAACCAAACTCCCAAACCAAATCGATTCTCGCTTTCAACGTCGACGCCTCTTTCGCAAACACCAAATCTCCCCCGGTAAATCGATTTAACCGGTAACGTTCAATAATAGTTGGAGGAGCGGTTAACGAACCATTGGGAAACCAATACGCGTCGATGATCCTACGTTTGAACTTTCTCATCCGGAGTCGAGGCGATCGTTATCCCGATACACGGTGCTAGTTATTTATGAGCCAGTTAACCAGAGTACAGTTTATTAACTAGACCGTGAGAAATCGAGATTGACAAGATACAGAAGTCAGGGTCGTCGTAAGAAGAAGAAAAGAGGAAACCATAGGGAATGTTCGCTGCTCCCTTTTCCACCTACCTATCTTACGCCGATCTATCCGAGGCGATGATCCCAGACGAGAAGAGGAAATGGTCCGGTTGCCATTTTAAGCCTCCTCTCGGGAGTAATGCTCTCCGTTGGTGGCTGGACAGGGCGAGATTCGCTCGAGACGAGGTAAGAGAAGAGCCGTGGGATTACGGGGTAAATAATGTAACAGACGGGGAAGAGCAGAGGAGAAGAGAAGAGAAGGCGTAGCCATAGAAGAGCGTGGATTGGCGCCGGTACGGTGTTCGGTGATTGGCCGGGCAAGAACGATCGAGGCGGGTCGCGATTCGAAGGCGGCCGTTTCAAAACGACTGGTTCACCCAACGATCCACGGCAAGGTGGACGTGCGCCGGCACCAGCACGAACCATTCGAAAGTTTCCAGGGGCAGTGGGGGAAGTTACCTTGCCGTCTCTTCCATCCAGCTATCCGACCGAGGAAACGGCCCCACACACCGGTTCGCGCAGTCGCAGCGTACGCCTCTCGCTTCTTCACAAACGCGACCAAAAGTGCTCTTGTCCAAGTGTGCCGTCGTCCACTCACTCCATCGCTTTATTCTCCTTATATTGTATATTTATTCGCTACTTTTCCGTGCCTGATGCTTCCCCGACGAGTAGTCGCGTTCTCCACGATATCCGTCCAACTTGGTGACTTTGCGCGCGTAACTCAAGGTGCGCGTACGTTAATCTCGTCCAGCTGTGCGAAAAATTCAGTGCCTCCACGTTCTGGCTGTTATCAACTTTGATAACTGTGTTCGAGAAGGCTAATCGTCGAGGTGATCGGCCTCGTCCGGAACAACCCTGTCGACGCACCAAGGTTCGTACACTCTTGCGTGTCCCTTTTCTACTTACATACGTACTTGCGTACTTCTCCATCTCGCTTCTGCAATATTTTCCGGCTCGGCGCGTTCGGTTTCTCGTCGAAATTTATCGCGGACCACAATGTCGTTGCACGTAAACCGCGAGAAATGCGATAATGGAATTTTACGCGAGCGTTTATTACGACACGTCCGCCGTTAAAATACCTCATGCCTTTATGGCTCGATAACTCACCATTCAAACTACCTCCCTCCGCAATCCGCCAACTATTTCATGCAACCACTGTCACGCGTTTCTTTTCCGACATTACCCGGACCAGTGGTGATAACGGAAATATAATTAATACGATGCGACTCGTTTACGACCAAGACTCGATTGCTCTAGCCACTTGTGCAACTCTCGTACGTAGACACACAGCTGAAGCTAGATTCCTGCGGTATTTGTCGATGATTTAGGACGGAATAAGTAAATCATACTCGCGTGGTATGTGCACAAGGTAAAGAGAGACGACTCTTCTCTACCGTCGGACCTGACAACCTTTTCCTCTCTACTCGCGTCAATTAGACTTGCTCGTTATCCGTTTCCACCGTACCTTCTTACTTCAAGGCGTCACTCTACTCGCGTCAATTAGACTTGCTCGTTATCCGTTTCCACCGTACCTTCTTACTTCAAGGCGAAAGCAATTAATCGCAAAGAGCGATCGTTTGACAGTTTCCACCAAAGTGTGATAATTTGTAAAAGTGTACATCGTATTAGAGGATTCTAAAGCGAAAGAACGAAAGGAAAGGGCGGTGGAAACGGGAAATTAAGATTGCAAATAAAATGCAGACATGTCGAGAAATAAGGACGGGGCAAAAACTGGGAAATAATTGGGGGGCTGGGGTTTTTTCGCGTGATCAACTCGCCCTTCGGTGAGATTATGAGTAATGCGTTCTTTGGCACGTTCTCCGGCAGTGGTTCTCGCTCTCCTCTTTCCTCCTGCAGCTCGCAACCTTCCTACCCTCCTCGGTCCTTCCCAAGAGCTGATAGAGACCAGCTTTCTCGGCTCGGTCGTCCCATTAGCGTAATGGCTCTTGCCGTATAGTCTTCGCATTTAACCCGCCGAATTCCCGTTCATCTTTTCCTCAACCATAATTTCTTTCCCGCTTCCACTTCCACTTTTTTCTCTCTCTTTAAATTCGTCCCTTATTTTAACTCGTATTTGTTTTTACGCTCCGTTCAAGTGTCTCGATTTTATGCTCCCCTCTGTTTACTTACTTCCTCTCGACTCCAACCTAACCTAACCTATTGTTTTTTAACTGTAATTTTCCGAGGTAGAAGATCGACGCTCGTATCGGCATCCCGTTTCTACACGTTCAACGAGCTCCAAGATTTCGATAAGAAAGCACAGAGACACGTCCGAGAAAAGCCCATTCCTAACAACTTCTATGAGTGACTGTACAGCATGCCAGTACTAAAGTATAAGTTCCGATAGCGAGGGCAGGTTTTAATAAGAGAAGGATTGAGAGCTCCCCGTACCTGCACTACCACGAACCGGTGGGCTCTTTCGCTGTCGCGGGACGAGCAGATAGCAACAATAAATAACTTGTCCCTGTGCTGGCTAAAAGCATCCTACCGATCCCCTTGGTGGGCACCTCCACCGCCGCGTCGCGCCGGTTCCACGCTTATCGCCGCTTATCTTTCTGCGTTTACCGCGATATCGTTTCGCGTCGGGCCTATACCAGTTGCCAGTTCGAGAAACTAACAAAGAACCGTATTTTTTCCACCATCGATCACGATTCCGACTAGCCAGGTACCCCACTCTGTACCTAATGTAAAATCCAATTAAAAGGCAAAGTGCGTGGAGGAAATTGACAAGTGAAACTTTCACTCGTTTCTGAATCATCGAGGCGATCCAAGTGTTAATCGATCGAGCGGGCCCTCCTTATCGAATATATTGTTAGGAGCGCGATATTATTCCCAGCTAAACGGAACTGGAACGAGCGAGCGAGCGAGCGAGCGTTAAATTTGATTAATTACCGGCGAGGGCTCGTGAAATCCTTTTGCAAGCACCACCACCGTACCCGGGGTAATTAAAGAGATTTGCAACGGGTGTTTTTGCAAACCGCAAATAACCATGCACACCGTGAGAGAGTCACGGTATGCTCGAGCTTCCTCGACACACCGACGTAAGTGGGTAGGTGTAGTAACGTTTATACGAGTGCTCGAAAGATCGGGATTTCGAAATCGCGGATATCGTAGATTAAGTCGGAGCAGCAGGCGAAACGTTCTCTGCCGGTGGACGGTCGATAACGTATTCGGACGTGGCTCGAAAACGTTTTTGCCCCGATTGATTACCAGGAACCGCGAGTAATTGGATACTCGTTTGAAATGGTGGCACGATATCGGGAAATCGCATTGCCTTACCTTCGTTTCATCTGGATATTTCAAGCTCTGACCTCGACACGAGTCGTCCAACCTAAGTACTTTACCTGTATTTTTCCTACCGGTAAAGTGTTGCTCCGGCTCGTTTCGGTTTATACGTTAATTTCGAGCGCCAGGCGAAAGCTAGCCACTGTCACATTTTTCTTCAACGTTCCCCGGCCGATAATACGCGCTCGCTTATTAATCGTGAAACGGCGATACTTTCAATATACAAATTGCCAGATCGATAAAAACCGGCAGAAATCAGGTGCATTAATCGAACGCTGATAATAATTATTATACCTTATTCGCGGCAATTACCGGTCACGATAATACGGTACGGCCACGCTTGTAATCACACAGTGTGACGCGGATGTTGCGCGAATCCGTGCAACCGTCGACGATAATCATTAACGAGGGAATTTACGATCGCGCCGCATTATTAGATTTCCAATTGAAACACATTTTCCGCCGGTGCAGAGAGATCGTGCATCTTGCTCTACGGGAGAGAGAGTACAAGTGGACGCTTGACGGCGGCAAGCGGAAATCGGCAGAGATAAAGCTAAAAAAGTTTACAACTCGGTCGACCGCCCTATTATTTAGGGGGATGATTCTACCTCTTTGGTAGGGTCTTTGTTCGTTTCGAGCTCCTCCGCGTTCTTCTCCCTCGTTCGCGTCGACGTCGGGCGTCGGGACGAAACGCGAGCATTCGCAACTTAACTACAGGCTATCGGTAACTGGCATTTACCGAACCGCGTCACTTCCGGTATCCGAAGCGAACCAGCCACTACCGTTTACGAGTTTTACAGCCGAGTAAACCGCGTTTCGGTCCCTTCGCCGCCTCGGAGAGGAGGCCCCGTCCAACTTGGGCAGAGTGAAAAAAGATCGTACGGCGACTCTTTCGTTGTTAACACCGATGACTAATCTCGAGTAAATAATATGTACGAAGGAAAATTAGTGGAATAAAATAATTGCAGGCCGATGGTAACGGGTTAACATCGAGCCACGATTACGGTTGATCGCGAGACGGCAAATTGGACACGCGTCGAACCAACTCTGTCCTTTGTACCCGCGAGTCGCGCTCGTTGCCTAAGATAAATATAATTTCCGTTTCCTCTGCTAACCGTGCAATTGCTCGACATCAGCCGAGACCGCTCCGCTTTTTCTCTCCGCAGACAATATTCTCCGATTAGTTTCGCACGAAACACGTTTACGCGTCCAAGACAGTATCTTCTTTTCTGCCCTCCCCCTCGCTCCTCCTTCGTTCCCGCATCGCGCGCTGTCGATGGAGGGAAGTTCTCGATGAGAGACGCCTAGCCGTGTGCCTTTCGCCAAACAATTACGCACGTAATTCGACGCGCGCTACGGCCTCGTAAATTTAATAAGTTTATGCTCTAATTAACGCGGCCCGCAAGCCAGTTCGCTAAAAGTTACCGACGATTTCATGCGTTGCACTAACAGCAGGTAATAATTCGGTAGAAAAACAGCGAGAGTAAATAATTCACGCCACTATAAAGCTGTTCTCCATGCTCCAACGATCACGAGGTTTTTCTCCCTCGTGCCACGTACTCGCCGGTGACCGCAGCAATTATTGTTGCCAGGTTTGTATCACGGCCGAAACCTCGATAGCGTTAACAGGAACTCATTATCGCGCGCATCTTCGTAAATCTCTTAATATCACCCCGCCTCCTCCTCCACGCTCCTCATTCTCCTCCTACTACTACTACTACTACTATTACCACCACCTTCTCGATTATGGTGGATCGACCCCGACAGCGTCAGCCAACCGGACGAAATCGAGAAATAAACTACGCACGGCAAGTAGTCTTTTTTTCACCGGTGAACCCGTGTCGAAACAACCAATCAACACGATCAAACGGAGAATCGAGTTATTACGCGGTCTACGACCTATCTAACTCGACAGCTATTTCCACTTTTTCTGTTTTTTCCTCTCCTCCTTTTGTCGCGTTGAACAATCACTTTTACGATACAATTCCTTTCTACTCGTGCCTTTCGATTCGACTGTATTCGTCACTGTCCCAAGTAGCCGCTTAATCGCGTGTAAATTTATTCCGACCGGTAAACCGGCTGATTCCTCGCAAAAGGTGTACGAAGAAGCAAGCGCACACGAACGCGCCTACGATCTTGCGGACGTTCCCGCGGTATGAATCTCCCTATTGCTCGCCTCGTTATCGCACCTCTGCGCGTGTATTATTCGTTCGAGAAAGAAAGTCCGAAAAAAGGTAGATATAGAGAGGCGATAGAGATTGGTTTCGGTCTCGGCAACGTCTTCGACGCGATCCAAGTTTCGTTAACCGTCCATCGCGTCCAGCTGCGGAAAAAGCGGCGAGGACATGCGGGCGCTATCTTCCGTTCGCAAACAAATATACATAAATGTATATGTACGCGTCGGTAAGCGTTACGCCAGCTTGATGGAATACTTAATTAGACGGTGCGCGTCTGTACCCCTATTCGAGGTAATTAATAGCGCGCGTCGCTGGAAAATGCTCGCTTTCAGCTGGTGCAGCCGCGCGGTGCAGATTACGAGTTATTAAATAAACGATCCCGGGGCACCGTGTCAATCATTCTTCGCTATTTCAACGATATTGCTTAAAGAAAGAACGGCCGGGGATAACTATAATCCACGGGTCCACGTTGCCCGCTCGTTCGCTCTTTTATCGATTGTTTTGCATAACTCGGTGCGAACTTGGCGTCGTCGGCTAGGCACAACCGCGAAGATCGGAGACGCGTCTCTCTTTACTGCCCGTTCACGCAACGAGAACCAGGTGGAAAAAAGCCGAGAAAACCACGGCCGTTTCGCGACAAATTGCTTTATGGCATCGGCCGCTCGAGCCGGCACGCTATACATTTCCATGTCGTAAAATCGTGTTATTTAAGGCTTCGATTAATTTTAGCCGGTCGAACGGGTTCGCGTTGGTTCTTTCATCGAGACCTCGGCCGGATCACGCTTGAAATCGCTTGGAACGCGCTTTTAATTCCGTCTCGTCGCGTTACTGCGTTACACGTAACGACGAGAATTCTCGTCGACTCTTTTTTCTCCTCGATCGTGTCGAACAGACGAAAGAAGCGAAACTGAAGCGAATTTCGATTTAGACGCTGCCAGGTAAAACGGCAACGGAAGGGCGAAGAAAGGCGAGTAAAATAGAGGTTGAGGGGAGGGCAGTGATGCGAAATCGCTAAACGAAATCACGAAACTCGGTCGTAAGAAGATGCGAAATGGTAGAGACAGCTGATATACATGGGATAGGCAGGGCAAAGGCTCGGACCAGGGGTTGTCATTAACTGGGAGCTCAGTTGAGAGATAACCACTACCTGCCACCATACCGGCGCTCATTTTCCTCGCTATCCCCCTCCTCTTGCCCGCTCGCAACTTGCTTCGGCTCATTACAAAAAGCACGTGAGTTCGCTGCTGGCTATTTATTTCCGAATGGTGCATATCACTTTTCGTAATGGGGCCCCGCGAAATTAAAAGTATGCCCTCAGGCACCGAATCGTGCACGCATACCACCTTGCATGTATGTAGTACGGATGCGCCGCGCCACAGCCGATATGCGCGCCCTTTCCCTTTTGTCTCTCTCTCTCTCTCTCTCTCTCTCTCTCTCTCTCTTTTCTCTTTTTAACGCATCGTGCGCGTCCCCCATAACCATTTCGTTATATTCCTCCAACGTCTAACTCCTTCCAGTAATTCAATTTCAACGTACGCACTTTAACGTACGTTATTTCGTACATTTTTCTCTCCTTCCACTTTTCCTTCGTTTCGTCGAGAAAGAAAGATCATTTCGAAGGGTCCCTCTGTTATTCCCATTAATCGCGAATCAGTGTCAGTCAGATTAACCAGAAGAAGGTCAGGGTTCATCGCTTCAGCTTTCTTTACGGGCAGCTGCGTTTCTCTGCCATTAACAAACATCCGTGTACCAATTCTTTTTCTCCCCTCTACCTTGCTTTTTTTCCCCCTTGCCTTCGTTCCACCGGCTAGCCCGTGGAATGCAGCCATGCATGAGAATGCGGCTACGCGTAGGACGATGACGAGCGGAGGAAATGAAATTTTCTGGCTAATTGAGTTGAAACGCGCGCTCGCTCGCGCTAGGGAACCTCTCTGTAATCGTACAGGTGTTTCCACGAGTAAACGCGGACTGCTGGGAACGCCTCTTTGGGGAAAGCATCGGCGAACCGGTGGCTCGATAAAGTTAATAGCGTCCGCTCTATTCGATCGTAGTTGCCAGCGAGGCGAAACGCTCCATCCCGACACCTCCGAGTCGAATACTCGTTAGGGTCGTTGGTGTAAAAACGCGTGACTAGTTTACTCGTTGTCGGACATTACTATTTGCAATTTTCTACGGTGGGGAGTAGAACGCATGCTAATTTTATTATCTCTACAACAGTGTATTCAGCTTGGAATCGCGGCATGCAAATCGGAAGCTGGAAAAACGGTGTCGAGAAGTAGTTGCCTGGCGGGGAGCCGCTCGTACGGAGATTATCATTTCTAATGTTGGATATGTAAATGTGTAAATCGTAAATCGTTCGGCGAATCGATGAAAACAAGGTGTAGAGGGAGCAAAACCGAGGCCGAGAAAGCCAGTTCACACGTGCCAGTTCTCTGCATGCGATCGTAAACATATTAATTTACGAAGCGTCGAAAAAGACGCGACATTCCATCCAGATGCAGCGCGCGAAAAAAAAATAACTTGTCGTAATTGCGACGTAACGAGACGAGATATCGTTTCCATTTACCGGACGAATTAACTTTCTTATCGCTTCCGCGGTGCATCCACGGCCATCCAAAACGCTCCGTTTCTACTTAGGCTACCAACTCTCCTACATACGTCCTCCTTTTCCTGGAACAGACTACACGCTCGATCGCGACACGGGGACGGGTAACGCGATTAAAGGTATCGCGAGTTTTGTCGAGCATGTGGCCGTTCGAACGGACGTCTTCATCAAGGAACTACCAATCAGGATGCGTGCTCGTGGACAAAAAGCGGACGGTCCATCTGAAGAAAAGAGCAAACAGAAGATCCCGAAGAGAGGGAGAGAGAGAGAGAGGACAGAAGCTCGAGGGAGATGTGGCTGAAAAGTTCTTAATGGCACCAACGGCAATGGCAAGGCGATCGAACGAGCAGAGCCGAGGGAACAATTACCGCAAAACGACGGCAACGTCGATCTTACGACTCGTCCAAGTGGAAATCGAAGCAAAAGACTGGCAAGAAATGTTAGAGCAACGGCGGCGTGTCATCGCCGATGGCGCGCGCCTCCCTCTTTAATTCATGAACCGAGCACCACAGCTCGGGCAGAGCGCAGAGGGACGGATCTGGAGGCAACCGATCAGCAACCCGATAATCTTCCAGACTTTCTTGCGCCTTTAGCTGGCGTATAGTTGGGGAATCCACGCTTCGATCCTATAAGGTTCCGACACGGACGAAGAAACTTTAGTCGATTCCTCGAAGGTTGCCATGTTTAGGTCGAACACCTGTGCGGACTTTTATGGAGGTCTTCC
>NW_017100190.1:556685-557534 GCF_001263275.1 Habropoda laboriosa | reverse complement strand
AAAGAGATCGTTGCTCGAGTGTCGCCAGAAATGATGCATTAAGTGCTTCCGTTGCTCGGGAATCTGGTAAAAACAGTTCAACGTCAATTCGATCCGCTATTTACGAGTTTCAGCGAACCTTTCAAAAGTGCGACATGCCGTACAATTTCTTCCAATACTCTCTCGGGTCTAAATTGAAACGAGCCGTTGTCCTACTGCCTCGGCGTAATATGCACCGGTACACGGCTTTGGGGACCGACGGTGTGCACCGATGCGTTCAACGGACAGAATGGAAGAATAATGTCGGGGACAAAGTACTATTCGCCGGTGTGAAACGGCGATAAGTCGTAAAAAGCGTGCTTCGTGCGCGACTACGTTACGAAAGATAGCAGAGAGAGATGGAGATACGCTGGGTAAAGTGACTAATTTGGAAAATGACTTTATTATTAGGAGCACGGTCCGCGACCCTCTAATTCCTCCAGACTTTCCTTCGAACAAAGAACAGCGAAGAAGAAGGAGAAGAAGAAGAGGAATAAAAGAAACGATCCGAGAGACCGGACGTTGCGTAAATTGAAATTTTAGCTCAAGCCGCGAGCTAAAATTCACCGGTTGCCGGTGGTGACTGAGAAAAATGAAGAGAAAAAAGAGCGGATAAGAAATGAGGGATTCGCGGCACGTTTCGATGACCGCTAGAAAACACGACCTTTCGATTTCGTGGGCCTAACTCTACTCGTTATATGGCCGGTCGTTCGGTCTCGAGAATTCGTTGACCACCCATCGGGTGGTGGTTTCTGCTGTCGCGATTGGAACGTTCCCCTGGGATCCAGACAATTGACTCGTCGCGCGCGAATTCTTTCGGCGGTAGAGAGA
>NW_017100190.1:539142-556665 GCF_001263275.1 Habropoda laboriosa | reverse complement strand
GAAGTTGCAGAAGAAGAAGAAGAAGCGGGACGAGGACGGCGGCTTTATGTTAAACGGATTAGACAGCGGAATGCGTTGTCTCGATGAATTGCTCCCGTATGCCCGCTAAACGATCGCATTCTCGGAAGTCAGCGTGGAATGTCAAGATACGAAGAAGACTGGCATCGCGACCGGATTAAACTTCTTCCACTCTAATTGCTCGCGTGACTATGTTCGATCAACGTTGTCGATCGAGGTCTACGCTAACGGAGAAAACTACCGACGAATCGTAACGCGGCCAGCTTGTCTTTACCCGGACGCAAAACTCAAGCGGACAAGCGGACGTTCGAGAACGCGTTACGTATCAGTTGGATCAATTAATTGCAACGTTGTTATTAGGTATATACACCACCGTTTCCTTTTTTCTCGCCTCGAGACAGTCGTCCCATAAATTTCCATTAGAAGGGGAAATTCGAATTTCAAATTGCTCGTGTTGAGCGTCGCCGGTTAATTAGATGGCCGTAACTTTTCAACAGGCGTAGCCGAAGAATGCGTTCTTACGCGATGGAGGCACGTGGCTCCGCAGCGTGCGCCAATCTCAGATAAACATCTAAAAGGTTCTCGATCCTAATTCCAAGTGTGGAGGCCTTATTTGTATTTCGTACCTACGACGACATTCCACGTCACAGATAACATCCGATGATCCTTGGAGGTGGGACTAAAACGACGCGACACCACAGGACACGCCGGCACCCGTAACATGTCTGCTTCTACAGGGACCTCCTTCGTTGAAATCACCCTACATTTCCTTCCCGATAGTTTCCCTACTTCCGAACAACGTCGAAATCAACATAGAAGAGAGAATTTGTTCCTCGGAAATAAAATAATTTCGTATCGCAGTAAATACACACGCGACGGATCGTTGGATTCCTGTGCACCGGTGGTCGGTACGAAAAAAAGATTCGAAGCGGCGTTTTGACCGCCACTGTCGAAGGACGTGCACATATCTGTAGTGGAGAGTGGTCCTGAGGACTCGGATTAATCGGGGACAAGGCAAGCACATTACCGCGGCTCCAGATAGCAGTAGGATAGCGCCACGAAAACCACCGTGAAACTCCAAGAACCCGACACCCGGGTTCGTTGAAAGCCCGTGGTAGAGCGGCTTCTCGCCGAGAGAAACAGACACCGACCGGCAACGCCGGAGTAACGAAGAAGGAGAGCGAGACAGAGAGACTAAATTGGTCCCTGGCCCTCCACCGAATCTGTGACGGGTTAATCCTCCCGGGTTCCACGAAGCAGGAGAGAAGAAGTTGCCCGCGGGAGAAGATTAAAGAAAAGGAACTGCGCCCGAGAGATGGAATTGGAATCGGAAACTTGTGCTCCTGGGAGAATTTTTGCGACGTCCTGACCATTTCTACGGATCACCATCGACTTACACACACACACACACACACACACTCACGGACCACCGTAGCTTTCTCCCGAAAAATACTTTTCCGATAAACGATTCGCCAAAAGGACCACTGTCTACGCGCAATTTTTACACGATAATTCTCTCGACGAACGACAATTCCCAGTTGAAAATTTGTCCCGAGTGCGACGCGCGTGTATCGTAGAGGATCGTGTTTTACCCTATGTTGAAGTCTACAGGGACTGTAGGTATATGGAGGATATCCTGCGTTGTACACTTAACGACGATTCACGGCTACCTCGACTAATTATTCCGGTGTCGCGGGACCTCGCGTAGAATGCAAGGGTCATGCAGGTTGTCGCCTCGATGCGCTCGGCAGGCTTTCGGAACGCGATTAAAAGGACGCATGTCGTCGCAAACGATGACAACGACCACAACCACGACGATCCTTATCGGGAGCAACGCGGCAATTGTGGTAGACGCCCTCTTCCTCGATCTACCATCCGAAAAGAATCTTGATAATAGGATTATAGTTAAAGGAACGGGCAACGTTGTTCGAAATTCGCGAGCACAGGTAGCGGTCGACATTGGTCAACGGAAGAAGGAGGAGGTGACGAGAACGAGACAACGTGGAAACTGACGAAAGACTCGAGTCGGTGTAAAAGGAACGGCGCGGCGCGACGCGGCGTTAAGAATGTCAAGGTGGCAGCGACTCGAAAATTGCCCGCGCAACTGCACGGTCGCGCGAGTGTGTGCCCGGTGTGGACTAATGCGCTTTAATTGTGACCCTCTGCAACGCGCGGCAAAACTCCCTCTCTCTTTCTCTCTCTTCCACCGGTTTACCGTCATGCAATACACGCGAACAGGGAAAGGCTGTGGTAAGTACGTGCGCGAGATGCACACAACGACACGCGAGAACTCGCCAGCGCGATTGTGACATCGGGTTAAGATAAGTGCAGTTACGGAAATTGAATAATAATTGCAGACCTCGCGCGTTCACCCTCCTCCCTTCCACGGAAACTCCACTTCCATCGCCCGCGGTTCCACGGAAAAAAATGTCTAATAACCCTGCTCGCCTCGCTAGCCGCTAGGCCGTGCTCCTCTGGCCTATCTGTCGATCTGCTTAATTAGAATTCCGTTGGAAAGGCGAAAACAATGGTACGCCAAGTGCCGGTAGGTCGCGAGAAGGTCTGGCGTCTCTCTCGACGTCCATCTACTATACTTGTTCGTCGCTCTTTGCTCCTTTCCTTTTTCTTCTATTTTTCTTTTTTTTTTTCTTTCAAGACTTTAGCAAAGTTGAAATTTTCGTTGCACACGACTCGAAGGTATTAACGGTTGTGTGCGTGTGCGTGTCGCACACAATGCGTACGGTTAGGTTCTTGCGGCTATGATCGATGACTAGATAAAGCATCGCGGAGGTAGAGTAATCGGCCCTTAACCGTCACACATAAATCAAACGACTTCATCCACGGTGAAAAGAAACGACGTTCTCGATGTATACGACATAACGATGCGTAAGTGGATTTGGAAAACCGGTAGAAAACCTGATTACCGCTTTCTCGTTCCCTCCCTCGGGCTTCCGAGCGCAATGGCGCGGTCTCTCGCGCGCACCGACTGGACGCCTTTAATGAAGTGACTCTGTAGTTGTTCGATAATTTATGAGCTCGTATTAATTACGGAAATATCGGGTACGAAAGTGGATTGATTTTGCTGGACGATCGAAAAGTATCATAATATTGGTAAATGGAAACCAAGGTACGATCGAACCAGCCGACTGAAGAACACGTCGTACCCCGTCGAAGGTTGCTCGCGTTATGATGTTTTCAATTTCTTTTTCGCGGACACACTGTTCATGCGAGGAGAAAGAGAGAGAAGAAGAGACGAAGTTAATGGGCAAGATCGGTCTGCGAAGAGGCGGCATCGAACTCACAAGGTGAAATTTACCAGGCCGCTTCCAAAAAGCTGCCTCATTTCTTGATTACACCGTCGGTATACGCTTCGACAATTATGCAAAACAGCCATCCTTTTATTCGCGCCCCGGTGCATCGTCCCGCAACGCTGTTATTATTCTCTTTCGAGAGAACAAAAAGACCCAGCGACGAATAATGGTACTTCCGGCACAGAACTATAATAATTCCTCCGTGTCGTGGCTTCAACGTGCCAACAAACGAGAGTCCCATCGCCGAATAGTTACGCTATTCTTTTTAAACCTTTCCCCCCCCCCCCCTTTGATCGATCCATTATACGCACCTATACGTACATACATCATACACAGATATTCGTGTGATGCTCGCTATTCCACCGTTAACCGCCTATATCGTAGAAGCGCTATAATTCTCCGGACGTGGAAAAAAGCGTACGATGGCTAAGGCGCATCCGGCGTAGAAAATGTCGTCTTCGTCCTCCTCTTTAGTTCTGTTTAGCCGTCGTGGCTAGCAACCGAGATCGTTCAGCGATTCTTTTCCGTTGCGCAATCCACCGCGTCAGCTAATGCGATTAAAAAAGCATTACGATTACGTTCAATTATTAACAATTACAAGGACGGTAAAAAAACGTAATTACCCGTTATTAATCAACAAGTCAGAGCCCCCTTCTTCGCACGACCTCTTATAGGTACACCTATCTTCGTTTCTCACTCGCGTCTTTGCCTCTTCTCTATCTATCTTTCCCACCAGCCACCGCCGCCGTCGCCGTCGTCGCCACCGCTACGACAATTAGCTTAATTCGCAAATACCGCGAAATATTTACTTTGTGGAAAATAACATGGAAAGAATAACGAACAAGGCCGGAGATAATGACCAAAGATAAATGCGACAACTTAATTTCATACTGGTATCTCTACCTACATAGGTATAGAACCTAACGCGCTACATATTACCAATCAAATTTCCACATTTACAAATTATTTAATATTCACATCGCGAGATACTTGCTTCTAATTATCCGTCAGATCTCGTTGCGCAGCGACCGCCGCGCCGTTTCTTAAGCAATACCCCGCCTCTCTTGCGTGCGTTTCAAATTTATCGTCAGAGTTACAAGTTATTATCGGTTTCTAATAAACTTTTTCAACGCCTTGTATCCGCGCAATTTTCCACGCACGAAGACCGTGATACGCCATGTGGGGAACCGCGGCAACGATGCAATTCAGTAATTAATAGTGACATTGCGGATAATTAACTGCCGTAGATAATTGTAATTGTGGTTAAGTCCTGTCTGTTGGCCGCGACTGTGTAGAGAAAGAAGGAAAAAAGAGGCGAGCTCACGGTTGCGCGATCCTCGCCTAGCTACTATCGTCATCCACCTCGTCATCCTCGTTGTCGACAGCACAACAACCATCAGACCCGCTTTGTTCGAGCAAGGATGCGCCTCTTCTCGGAACTACCACAGGGACGAGAACCTAACGCACGCGATTGCAATGCTCGCGAAAAAGGGAAGAAAAAAAAAAGAAACACCGTCGGCGGGAGAATAGTTTGAAAATCTGGTAAACGAGTGAAGCAGAGATAACGATCGCTTCTCGATACGCATCTTCAATTAACGCATCTGGTAAACCGTGAAAGTTCGATGAACCATTAGCAAGGAGAAAAAGGAATCAAGTACGGCTATCGACAATTTATGACAAGGCAAGCTACGCGGCTGTGTATTTAGATATAGATTAGGATGCGTGCAATTATGTTAGTGCGGTGGTAAATTGCACATCGGTGGCCAACGTGATTTATCGCGTGTACCACGCGCTTTTCAGGATCAGCTTAATGATCGTTTACAGATCACTATCGACGGTTGCGTTCGGTCGAATCAACCTAGATCTATCGCGATTCTCGATCACCGAGAACTGTAGCAACGTGCGATCCAACCATCTCTATGACGCCTTTACCCACTCGCCTCGGCTACAACTTCTTTTTTTTCCTACCCCCTCCGCGCCGGTTCAAAGATCACTCTGTTTCTCGTTCAGCATTAAAATATTACACGCAATTTGTAACAAAATGAGCGCGGCAAGTGGCGAAGCATCGATCAGACATTTGTATCGGCCGCGGCCATTACACATTACACACACGTAGGCACTGTACATATGTACATATGTACTCGTACGTATCCGATGATCGTCCACGGGAATCATTAACATCTCCCAGTTGAACGATACGAGCGGAACGAAACGACTTAACAGCTTGTACGCGGGGAGCAAAACGGATAAACAACCGCGTACACTCTCTTCGGATTCATTTTTATTCCCGACCATAGACTCGTCCCACCAGAGGTCCGTTTGATTTCCGAATGATCGATGATCCTCCAATTTCCCTGACGTCGACAAATCATTTCAACCCTATCGGCGCTCTATCGTTAATTGATTTCGCGGACTCGAATCGTTAATTCAGCTCGCTCCAAGGATAATGGAGTAATTCGCAAATGATTATGGTCGTGCCCCGCGCGCACAGATTTTCATCAGACTTCTATACATAGCTACAACGAAACTCGCGTTGGATCACATCACGGTCTAGGAATTAACGTAGCTAAGTACACGCCACCTCGTAATTACCGTCCGACTTACTTACTTACTTCTTACCTTATGTACATAACGAGCAGCTCCTTTAACGCGATAATACAAAAGAAAATAGCGGACAACCTTTCCTCGAGAAAGCTGTTCGACTAATTTTCTAATCGTTCCAAGTACAACTAATAACGCAACAACAATTTCACGAGGGTTTTGACTCGTTTGTGTATCGCGTGCGGCCAGCAAATTGAATCGTAAAACGGTCTCGAGTTTTATTGCGAAAATTACCACTAACAGTGTATATTACACGAACCTCCAGCAGGACAAGCAAAATGGTACCTGATCGATACTACATACTGTATCGATCTTGCACGATGTCTCTTTTCAAATAGTTCCTCACTTCTAACGCACACGTGCGAACAAATTAATATTTTTTTCATCGACGAGAAGTCGAAACCGATTTATCGCCTGGAAGCCTAAGGAACGTTAAGAGTAATTACAGATCGAGCCAATCCAAGACTACCGAGATCCAATCATATTATTTACCAAGAGTTGTCGGGCTTTCGGTTATTCGTTGCATAATCGGATTACTCGTTCCACGTACACACAACTATACCTCTACCTGCTGAAAGATTCGATCCATTAGCGGTGTAATTGAACGTTATTGCGCGTTGACAGTAAGCTTGTAATTAAGGAACGGCCATTGGCACCGTCGCCGTACGAAAACCTCTTGATACTTGGAATTCGAATCGCGTTCCCCGATCGGGAAACCGCGCTCGCTCTAAATATACTTAATAAGAAATATTCGTTGCTGCCAACTTAATTACTTCTTACGATCAACTCTACGATAATTCGCAGAGCGTGTAGCGAGTTAGCTGGGTAATATAGAGGTAAGCGGTTCTACCCAGGCTCGAGGCTTCCTTTTCTCTTCGCATCGCCTCGCCTCGCCTCATCTCGCTTACCTTACCTATCCTTTGATCGTTCTACGCGAGTCTCTTCATTGTTGCAATTACTATCGGCCAACTTGGAACATTATACGGGCTAATTAATTCAGCTGGAAACGGTTAAACGCATGTGCGGGCGTAACCTGCATCCGGAAGGTAAATATCCAAGAAGCGTTATCGAGGGCGCTATCGCGTGAGTAGCCAGCGGCCACAAAGGACTGCCGATAATTCGTAATTGCTTGTTATTATCGTGCCGAGAAATCGAACACGTCCGAGCGTCGCCGGTTCTTGTCACAGGATGCATTGATGCGTCTATTAGCGAGAATTTGCAAGTATGATTTGCGGCAAAAACACCTTCGTCGATGTAACGCGTCGCGGTACACCGACGCGTCTCTCGATTCCATCATTCGCACGCATCAACGCACTCGCGCTGGAATAACCATCATTTCGTATAAATATATTTTATCGTTTCATCTGTACGAGCTGCCCATTAACTCACATCGTTATAAATGTACATGAATTATTACACATACATGTAACGCATTTCGTAGGTACCCATAATAGAGAAACCATCGAAACTTGTATCTGCACAATACGACATTACGTGTCTCCTAGAGAAAATCATGGAAAATTCTCGAGCGCTCGAGGTAACGCAAGATCATCGTTCTAATCTACTGTACGTCGACTCGACCATTATAACACGTCCGCGAGATACACACGCGGCCTCAATGAGTCGGCTAATTAGTTTATTACGCCGCGCTAATTTGTATGCCCATAAATCGCGATCGTAGGTAACATGGAACGCGTAATGTACTAGGCAAACGTAGCTATGGCACGTATACGTATACACCCGACTGTACAACACTGGCTCACTCTTACAGACACACACCAGGCTTATAGTAGCGTGCAAATATGACAGAAATGACTAGCAGATTTTCAAGCCACTCTCTCGGAAATCACTCCATCTAAAGCATCTAATCGAGCGTGACGCATCTAATCGGGCATTCGCGATACACAGTGAGTGCATGCGATTGCTCGGGAAGAAATAAATTAACATGGTAAATTTTCGATACGAACGATTCGATCCATCGAACCGGCAACAAGCTCCTGTTTCTCCCGTCTCTCCGTCGAGCAGTTCGAAAATTCGAAAAATTCGAAAAGGTGCAGAAACTTGGGAAAAGGTTTCTCGTCGAAAGAGAACGCTCGAGGGCTGAAGCTCGAAGGCTTCCTCTTCGCTCTCGACTTTCGTCTCTCCGACTCTCGGTCGTTTCTCCTCCCGCCGTGAAATTACAGTGTTTACGCGAATTAGATTTCGGTTTCGGTAATTTTCAGTTAATAACGAAGCGAACTGGCCAACGAACGAACGAGCATTAAGTGCGGCTTCGAGCCCATTAATGCTATTATAATGTAAAAGGCTACCTACGCGCGTTCCTCTCTCGCTCTCCTTCTCTATCTGCCGTAACACGAACCACCGATGCTACGCGTATTCGATGTTTATGGCAAAAGCCAACAAAAATGCGAGGAAACCCTTTTGCCAGCCTTAGATCTCGCTTATCGTCCGCATTACGTTCAGGCTACCTGCATTATAAACTCATTTCCGATAAATCGGCTAAAAACGACGAAAAACAGCTGCTAATCCCTCTACAGGGCCCGCTCTTCTCTTTCCTCCTCTTTCAGCCTCTTTCGTCCCCTTTCCGTATCCGCCGTGTGTTTCTCGCCTGCATCCACGGGTTTCAAAGACGTAACGTACCGGACCGCCGACAAACGAATCCGTCTGCTTTCTCGAGAATTCGACCAATTTCTTGGACGAGCGCGACTATAACAACGACACTCCGATTTCTAACGGTCCGTTCAAACGATCGAAACTGAACGTAACAACGAAATAAAAGCACACGGCAAACGAACTTGACGAAATTTATTAGGGACACTAAACCGGTTTGAAATACCTTTGCAAATTGCGGATGCGAATTATCAGTAGCAGCTTGTAAGCACGAGGTAAGATCCTTCGGTTGGTATGTCCAAGTATCGATCGCGCGTGAAAATGATTCTGGTCGTTACAAGCAAATCGAACGCTGTTACATGATCACTCACAGCATCGAACGTGCCGAAGTGTGGGCTTGTAGGGATCATTAATGCAGCAAGGTCGGTGAAAGGAATGATAGCTCTGTCCTCCTTCCTATCCCTCTGTCTCTCTGTCTCCATCTCTGCGTGTCTGCGTGGTCGTATATACAATCCGATTCAAAAATAACCGACCGATCCTCACAGGTGAACCGTCGTTTTCGAAAGGTGTAAACAACAGCTTGACAAACATGCCTTCTAATTATACAATCTCACCTTTACACCTGTCTCCACACTTTTCACGTCTCACTCGAACGTAACTCCTCTGAAAACTTCCTTCGACGTATCTTTGGAACACCTTGTATTGCACGTCAATGCGTGCGAATGTCTGATCCTGGTTCTATGAAGGTACAGTGGCTGACATTGATGTTAAGTGAACGGTTGCAATTGTCACTGTTCAATCTAACAACGATGAAAGTGCAATTTGAAAGAATGTCCGTCGGGAGATTTCAGCACGAATTATCGTCGACGGAGCTTATTAAGTAGCTACTTTTAAATTCTCTCGGAACGGAAACTGAAACCACAAGGATTTCCCTGACCATTCAGGGAATCCAATTGAAACGTGTGATAACTTAACGTAGTCACTCGAGCATACGACGCGACATGCTTCAGATTAAATCCAATCTCATTGGTAATTCTCATCTATAAATAATATTCGATCGCTTTTACATTCCACGATATAACGGGTGATTGGATAATCCACAAATAAAGTGATCTTTCTGGTCGCAGATCATTCGACGCGAGGAGGAGGAGGAGGAGGTGGTGGAGGAGGAGGCGGTGGCGGTGAGCAAGCTGTCCCGCAGACAAGTCCTGCGAGCAGCACGAGCAGCTCGAGTCAGGTGAATCAGGTGAATCAACAGGCACATCAACAATCGGTACCGCCACCTACAACGACAACACCTCAATCCACTCAGATGGGAATCTCTACGGAAGAAGTGAGAGCGGAGGAAGAGAGCAACCACCCTAGGGCAGCGCCAACCAGCCCTGAAAGCGAAACCGAGGTCGACGACTTTGCACCGAAAAGGAAACAACGCAGATATAGGACTACCTTTACCAGCTTCCAACTGGAGGAACTCGAGAAAGCTTTCTCGAGAACTCATTATCCCGACGTGTTCACCAGGTATGTTCAACGAAAGCGATACTCGCTATTTCTCGAAAGGTGTATTACTCGCGGCCCGGCCAGAATACACTTTCAGCGAATTCATGGAAAGAAGTATCGAATGTATGTACGTAGGTACACGTTCGCTATCCGAATCGTCCTTCTTGAGCGAACGGCATCTTCGTTACGGCTGATAGGGAGTCCGTGTACCTCCCGCAGGTCTAGACGATAGAGGAGGTGTTTAGTCGCGTCTGTCAGATTCCAGGCTTCCCGTGTAACGGGATCAAGATACAGCAGGAACTTGCAGAGCGAGCTATTAGTTTCCACCGAGCCGAAATATTTCGTCACGAGGCTCTCCTGCACTTTCCTCCTACGTTTATGGAACTATTATATATAGTCGTTCCTTTTTTTTTTCCTTATGGATTTCCTAACGAAACGAATTTACGATGGAACGTATATAACAGGAGGAGGTAGACCTTGAACGCAGCCGTAACAGCAATTGTTAACAAAGTGACCTCTTTCTAAAAAAAGATCTCGCATTCGAAGCTATTACTCGAGAGATAAGGTAACCTGAAATATACGACGAAACACGATATTGGTATAATTCTAGTTGAACGTAGGTGCAATAACCGACTGCAACGACGAAGCATGATAGACGAGGTTGTCCGTGGAATCCGGGAAAGCTGGCAAGATCTATCGATTCAGGGAAACAGTATACGCGATATTCCTTCCACACTAGCCATCGATCATCGCGTTTCTTCTGCTGGCGAATCGTCCTCATGCAAATTCCCCGACGTGGCGTCAAAACGATGATTTCGCTTTATTAAGTTCCCCATGGCCGGCTGAATCCAGTTGCATAGAAGTAACGTGCCGGCAACCGAGTGCAGCACAATCTATCTGGGTAGCTTTTTCTTTCGTCTCCTTCTTTTTCGCTATGCCTTCTTTCGTAGCGTGGAACACCCGGTAGGTAACTAATAGCGGTGTAATCGCTCGTAATAGGTCCGGTCCTGCGGCCACGGTATGGGTTCTCGTAATTAACGAAGATAGGAGGGGGGATGGATATGCAGAGGAGTGAGCCAGGTATAGGTATACTACCCATGGTGTGTACCATTGATAGAGGGGAACATGCGATCAAAATTCGTCACGAATTTGTACCACGAAACTTTCCAGCCTTTTCACTTGGCACAACTCTGTCCGCGAGAACACGATCGAGTTACAACGAAAACGATTATCCTGTTCGAAGGAAGGAATATTTAGCAGCCGTAACGCACGCATACTTGGAGTAAAAACTTGAAGGGCTATCTCATTATGGTCGCACCGGAGCGAACGGCCCCCGGCTTATCGAAAAATTCAAAGTCCAGACTCGCGTTTCGAGATAAAGCCTAATGTCCGTGTGGTATCCCATCGACATGTGAAATCCGTGGCTCTGCCTTTGCCTCCTCTCTTGTCCACTCTTACTTTCTTCGGAAAGTACAGCGTGTAAAGGTGGTAGTTGGAGTTAATTTTGCAATTTCCGAGGAGAACGTTTCGACTAGATCGTAGCTCGATAAAGAAATTGATCAATTTTTGTAAGGCAATTTCGCCAAGGCACGCCGCGCGTAATCTATCGTTTCCTAATCGTGGATCATTTCCTCTCCGCGTCAAGTCCTTCCATATCTTTTTGCCATTTTCATATAAATTAATCCCTCCTCCCTCCCTTCGCACACCCCCCCTCCCATCACCGAATCCAGGGATCGTTTCTTCTTCCTTCTCTCCCGATACCGTGTTGGAGTATTAATTTCACACTAATTGGATTTTATGGTCGCTTAGGTTTATTGACTAGCTGAGGCCATGCGGAGGTAAGCCTTGCTCGATCGCGATGCATATTCATTAGTTGCTTTTACAGAAGGACACGTGCGATTCGTTCTATCGAGAATTACTTGGAAACTCATTTTGCTACTCTAGCCTCTCCTCTTCTACGGAGATTTTCAGGAAAATGCAGACGTTGCTCGCAAGGGAACAGAGATGGAAACGAACGTCGATCCAATTACTTCGATCAACGAGGTCAAAGAAATCTGTACCTTACGATGAAATATCTAGATACGCGAGGATGTTGTAAGCCCTGAAACGCAGCCACTTACTTTTACGAGCTCTTAAGATCTAATTTAGATTAGAATCGTGTGGCTCGAGCTACCGTGCCTCGACTAATCATCCGACCAAACTCTCCCTACCACGCTAAATAGCTTGCTATTGGTTTTTACTTTTTTTCCTCTCCGCCCTGTCTCCCTCGCCCCCTTTTCCCCCTTTTGTTTTTATCGCGCTAACAATTCTGTGACGAAAGAGAGGGGGGGGGGGAGTGAAAAAAAGGATCTCGTAGCAGGTTTTACTTATAAAATTTATCGTTCGTTCGAAACGCGTTTGAAAAGATCCACCTGTTTCAGAGGGCAGAACACGATTCTCGGTAAATCATTCCGAAGAATACCTTTATATCCGTGTGGGGTGGGTCGGTGGTGAGTTTAATAAGGATGATTGTTTCCAGTGATCCGTGGAACGGAACCAGTTCCACGGACCTCTGGCCGCCTTCTCAATCCTGTCCTTCTTTCCTCGTCCCTACCACCGCCACAACCACTCCTCCCTTTTCTATCCCCTGTTCCGACTTGTAACTTCTCCTGTCATTAATCGACCGACCAGTCATGCTCCCGATTAGAAATGCCGCCAGCTTCTCTCTTCGTTCCGTTATTCGTTCTCTTGGCAAATGAGATTAGTGCCCCGGTGATCGCTAATTAGAACGACGTTCAAAAATCAACGCACCTAACGCTCTATAATTTTCGCTCTTTCTCTCGTTGCTAATTTCGTTACACGGCCATAATCGCCAGGGGATCCCCCCACTCTTTCGTTCTCCACTTTCTTTCTTCCCGTGTTAATCGCAGAACCGAATTTTTTTTCTTCCCGAGCTCTTCAACCCTTCTTCTCTTCCACCGTTCGCATCAACTTTGAATCTTCGAAAGGACCAAGGTTGCAGGTTGTTCCGAGATTTGTTCGATTGACGACACTGTGGCTAATGGGTAATTGGCCGTTCACGGGGTACGCCTATTAAACCACGAATTTCGCACGCTTTACCCGGTCTTCGAGACTTCGATCTGCTCGTATTTAATTCTATCGCGACGGTAACGAGTTTGCGAGACGTGAAACGCTTCGACTTGGAGAATATCGTGTTTTCCCGTTATTACGATTACGGCAAATTAATTTCCGCCCCACGCTTTCCTGAAGGAAAAGCAAGCGGCGCGCGATACCGTCGAAATCGTCGGTAATGCCATGTCATTCCTTGGGTAATTGCCGTTTCGAGCGCAACATTCTAGCAGCAGTCGAGACGTATGATTTATACCGAGATTAATGGCAAATTCCAAGGGTTGTTCGTTGACCAACCCGATCGTTAGAGCCGAGATGGATTGCATCGCATTATGCACGGATATTACCTCGTAGCTACCCAGCTTTTCTATCGTCTGTACTCGTCATAGATCTGGCGCACACGGTGCGCCTTCTTTCGCCTTAAACCACCGACAGACCGGTCTTCTTCGTCCAGGCATACACACGTGTCTCTGGCAATTTGAAAACGTTCGAATCATCGCTTGATTGATATCCGGTTACGATCACGGCTGTACAGAGAACAGAACGAAATCTTTTGCCTCTTGAATTTCCGCGAATCAGTCGAGCTAGTCGAGCACGTACAGCGACAATTCCGAGCATGTTAAACAATAATAATTAAGGTTGCGCCACAAGGGACAATCACGAACTCAGGCAACGCTCACCGACTGGCTGATTCGACCTCCGAGGTTAATTAGATAATGTAATTGTCCGGCAATTACTCGAATTACTCGCGCGCCAAGCCTATTCTATCTACAACACCGCACTCTCACTATCTTACTCTCTGCCTCTTTTTCTCGCTTCGCCTCGATCGCGTATGCGAATTATGCAAACAAGAGAGCATAGACGAGGCGAGCGAGGCCTGTATTGAAAAATTATAGTCTCAGGCGTGTACCGGTTCACCGAGGAAATACAAACGAAACGAACGGGCGTCGGATGAACGTTTCATTTCTCCTGTCGAACGCCGTAATTTTGCATTTATTCGCCATTTTCTACCTATTAGAGAGAAAAAAAACAATACACCTATAGCTAGATCGAGATGAGGTGGATAGTTGTAATCCGAAGAAGCACGAGAGAATATCGAGACGAGTGGACGGCAAAGAAGCTCGAGTTTAATCCACTTAGCGGTCACTCTTTGACAGAGACCGCTTGTTCTATCGCGATGCGATTGCGAAACCGCAGTTCCGTTCTCGCCATTGGTCCCGAAGTTAATTGCAACCGCTTGGCTGTTGCAGCAACATCGGTTCGTATTTAAGGAAACGCGAGCGTTGCGCTTTACTTCCTCTCTTATTACGTATACACACACCTCGTTCGCACGATCGCAAACGCTATTAACGCGAGTTTCAAACCGGCGACGGAGGAAGCGAGCGTTTTTACGATACAAATATACTCTGACGTCAGCTCGACGCGAGCTCGTTGAGGCCAGTGATAGATGAGCCTGTTAAAAAATTACACGGCGATAAATTGCGCAGAGGATTTGTGAAAGAAGTTGCACAAGGTTCTCGGCGATACCTCCAACACCGCGATGCGTACGTGTATGCCCGTTAAATACAACTGGAACGTGTATTCGACTAATCGTCCAGAGTCGTATACACAACTAGCACATTTCCCATGGCAAGGACATCGAAGAAGGGGAGACGCGTAATAATAACGATACGCGAATCGAGGGTAACCGAGTCGCCAGTGAACGGCGGGTGTAATTAGGGACGCCCGTCTAACCGCGAAATTTCGTGATCTTATTAAATCCAGAAGGACGTTCGTGAGTGTGCCGGAGAAAAAGGGAAAGGCTAAATTATTATTACTCGCAGGCCAAGGTGCTCTCTCGCTCTCGGATCTCCAGCCTCTTTCCAGAGATCGCCTGTCTCCAGACACCGATCTTACCTGACAAATCGATCAGATTCTTAAACAAATAATCCTTCATCATTTACATCTTATTCGGTAGTCACTTTCCTCTTCACCTAATCTCGGTAGACTCTCTATTGAGACAGGAGAAAGAGGCAAACGTGTATGTACGCGGCGTAAATGAGCGTAGTCAATTTTCGAGCGCGCTCGCCCGAAAGTCCCTGTAATTTCGAGCGGGCACTGACTGAAACGAAACACGTCGTGTATATAGGTACACTCGAATGCGCCTAAACACGAAATTGAAGCGGCGCTGATCGGAAGGGAGAAGCAGCTTCTGTGCGCGATATAATCACCGAGATTTCCTTGCGATTTCGTGGAACATCTGGGCAATTTGCGTGCGAGATGAGAAACCCCGCAGGCCGTCTAGCGAGACAGCGTGCGGGGATTCGCTTTTGCCACGGACACACCGATGTAATCGCTGGTCAATCCTTTTTCGGCCCGGCAAAAACCCTAGAAAGCGAGAAACGAAAGGCTTCCGGAGTTTATCCCGGCCGAAATCAATCTACGACACACTGTGCTCGTACCTACCGTTCCTCCGTCCTCCTCGATCATTTTTCTCCGATAATCACGTAATAGAGTTCAAGGAATCGACGCCGAAAACAAAGACGAGAAGAAAGGGAAGGGGAAAAAATATTAACCGCGGCTAGAAAAAAGGGAGACAAAGAGAGGGAACGTGTATTGTTCGTTCCACAGCGGAAGAGCTTAAGCGGTGTTCGTTATATAAACTCTCCGTTGCAACTCGGCGATTGTGATTAATAATCGTTCAATTTATTAGAGATAATGATATGCGTGGTATCGTCGATAAACAGTGTTGCACTCGTGTACCCTCGCTAAATGTGTAAGAGCCGCGATACCATCTACCTGAGCGGCAGTGAATAATTATGAAAATGTCGGTGCTAGTATGCGTTACACTCGTCACACTAATTTATGCGAATGGCAATCGAATTGAAAAGTACGCGTGTCGGAAGACATAATGCAATTAATTGATATCTTACAAACGTTCTAATTAACTTAACGAACAGTATATGATTATTTCTGTCACGTAGATGTTTTAATTCTTTTAAATGCTCGCGATACTCGTTCGCAGTACATTTAACGCCTTAATTTTCATTAGAGAATCAAATTTAATGCATGCTGCGTGCTCGCAATTCACAACACGCTACAACACTTATGCAGTAACTCGTTAACTTTGTAATCTGTTTTCTACTTTCAGGGAGGAACTCGCAATGAAAATTGGTCTTACGGAAGCACGAATACAGGTTAGTAAAATCACAATTTCGATATGTTCCTTGTGTGTGTGTGTGTGTGTATAAAAAAGTGTCGAAAGACAAAGTTGTTTGTCGATAAAACACTCACCGAACTTCTGGTGTACCGCTGCAGCGTTCCCATGCACCGCCACACTGTCTTCCTCCTTCCGTTCCTCATCATCGACGATTCCCACCCTTGTTATCACGCACACGCACGTAGTACACACTCTGCCATCGTCTCTAAACCCATAGAAACACATTTTCTATTATTTTTATACGCCTAATATTGAAACTAAACGCGATATATTCCGCGACCCAACCCACCAGACCACCAAATTCGTACTGAAACAAACAATCGAACGGACGCAAAGGACAAATTTTGTCGAGGAAGGGGGGACTGACCTATCGGTCACTGGCTGTAGTCAATTTTCGAATAACTTTCAAGACATTGTTTATGTTCGTACGAGTACTGCCTACACCCTGCGCAGCAGTACTTGCAAAATATGTTTACGTTTTCCAAGTACGAGATCCGAAACAAGGAAAATATCTCTCGCCGGAATCAAATCACGTGCCAACAACGTACGCGTACACGTGATTTCTCAGAAGAAAAAAAAAACGTTACATTGTGTATCGTCGCGTTGTACGGCTTGGTACCAGCGGAAAAACGTGGCGAGATCGAGCCATCGAGGAGAAGAGTGAATTTTCTGCGTGAAAAACCAACTAATTCCCTCGCAATCGGTTAATCTCATCTACTAACTCGATCGTTCCTACGTTTCTTACCACCGTTTCCTCCACTTTTCGTCGTGTACCAAGTTCATCCCTCTCGCTCCGCGATCGTCCATGCTAATTTTCATTATACTTGCAAATACATCGCCATCCGCCGCAAATCGACGATTTATCCGGATCTTTTAAGGTTATTACACGAGCACACGCCACGAGGAACACCGTTTAACTGAATGACACGGTACCGAAGACGCGCAACGTGCTAAATATTTTCAGGAATTCACAGGTCCGACGAGACTCGCGATTCAAACGTACACGCATGCCTTTCGAATATGTATTTCGGTTAGGCCAACTTCCTTCGTTTGCGGGGCAGTAACGTTAATCAAACATTTCCGAATACGTCGAGAATTAATTCCTAGTTTGTCTACTCCAGTAAAATATAATTGTTCGAAGAAGAGGAGGAGGAGAATTATTCGTTTGAGGAAGTGTAC
>NW_017100190.1:520332-537973 GCF_001263275.1 Habropoda laboriosa | reverse complement strand
GAGCCGGTGAAAACGGGAGAGATAGAGGGAGAGAATACAGCGAGGAAGAGGGAACAGGGGGCAGAGGAGGGAGGGATGTAGCCGGCGTCCGCGTAATTAATGCGGCACGATTAAGCACGAAACGACTAGGTTCCGGCGGCGAATCGTGGTTGCGTTTTGTTTTAAAAGCCGCAAGTCGGATGTTTAGCTCCCTGCTGGGGGCAATCCTGCTCACCGTGGGGGGTCCTGGCACCCGACCCCCCACACCCCATCACCTTTAACTCTCCATACGCCTAGCAACGACTTTGCATGTTCCAGTGTGTCTGACCGATCGTTCGATTCACCCGCGGAACACACACGTTTCGTTCCTCTTCCTACCTTTTCTCGCCAGTTGCTTGCCTCTCTCTCTCTCTCTCTCTCTCTCTCTCTCTCTCTTCTCCTGTCCCACGATCGAACGAGCAATCTTTGTTGCGCAATCGTTCGACCGATTATTCCGTTTCTTCCCTTCTTAATTAACTGAGAATCAAGTTGAAAACAAACGATACGGTTACGCTTGTTTCGCTGGAACGATGAGAGAGAGAGAGAGGGAGGGAACAAAAAATGAGGGAAAGCGATTAACATGGTAGCCTACGATCCATAATCTCACCGGTCACAGAATGCCCTCCTCGTGTCGAACGATCGACCGAATCGATTCTCGAATCGCAAAGTCATCCCGAAATCTATGCAATGACGAGGCTGCGCATCATCACCGATTGTACTGGGTGTGTCTACACCTCCGAGCGGTTCTTTTGATTTCCTAGCCGCGAACGCAACAGTATACTCGTGTTGAAGTATCCGCCTAACGTGGAACGAGGTTCCGGGTTAATCGAGAATCTTGACGTAACGATCTCGTATTTCTCGACAAAATAATCTTAGAGGCTTGTGAAACTGTCTCCCTACCTCTATCTCTCTCTCTCTCTCTCTCCCGACAAATTACTTTCCAAAGTCTTTCGGTGAAATTGTTTTCTCTTTTTTTACTTTACGGTTACGAAGGAACGCGTACGAGGTGTACCCACTCGACTTGAATCGTCTTACCAGAAAACGTGCGGTTATTGAACTAGTTCGCCGGTCGTCATTACGTTCTGTCACGAGATATATGAGTGCAATTCGTTCGAGTGGAACCATTTGTCTCATTTCTGCGAGAACTTTTTGACGATTACACCGTGAAATCCGATATATACGCGGAGTTCGTGTTCGAAGCACGACACGAAATCGACCTAACAACCGAAAAGGAGACTGCGGAATTAAAGTCCATGAAAGAAACGAAGGAAAAAAGACTGGGGAGGGGACCTGACGAGGAGAAGGGGATTGCGAAGAGGGAAGACGAGGGAGGAGAGCTTCCGTTGAACTGATTAGAGCTCGAGTCTTCGAGGAACCTTCGCGATGGAATGCGCTCGAATGGCCGACGCATCACGAACGACGTTTGTTTCATTCGTAATTCTTCGTTAAACGTATATAATTCGTAGCTCTTTTTCCTTCGTCTTTGAAAAATCGAAGGTTAACGTCGAAATACGAAGCGGGAAAGAATGGTTCGTACCTCCTCTACCGAATCTCGTGGTACCGAAAGTTGGAATTTTCAAAAGTAGGCCAGAAGAATGCCAGCTAACGGTTTTACGATGGCCAATATTTCGTTAATTTTCGAGAACAGAACACAGAACGACTCAGGTAGGCGGACGAAGAAAGATGGGACGCGAGAGAAGGAACGAAAGAGAAAGGGACGAAACGGACGAAGATCGGTGCCTCTGCCTCGCAGCGATCTTCGGTTTCCTTTCCATCCTCGACAATAATAATACACCGCGAGTTTCCTGAAAAGGGGAGAATGCGTCACGTTAACCAGAATTCGCACTTCCACGGTTCCCCAACAACTTCCAGCGAACCAAGTATGTATACCTACTATTTGCTTTCCGACCCGGAATCGGATGAATTAGGTTTCCTGAAACCGGGCCGCAAATCGACCCTTCCTTTCCCCTCTTACACCCGACTTCCTTGAACGCAAAACTTCCTTGAACGAAACAACGAACGATTTTCCAAAAATAGACATAGGCAGCTAAGCTAATCCATTCCACCGATGAAAACTAGACAGACAGAAAAAGAAAGAAAAATAGGACGTAAGGAGGAGGAGGGGAAGAAGAAGAAGAAAAAGGAAGAGGGGAAAAACTAAAAATACACCGTTTGGTTACAGGTTTGGTTTCAGAATCGGCGCGCAAAGTGGCGGAAGCAGGAGAAGGTCGGGCCCCAGGCGCATCCGTACAATCCGTACTTGGGATCAGGTGCACCACCACCATCGGCGGTCGTCGCGCCGACCTTGCCGAACCCTTTCGCCCACCTGGGCACGTTTGCCCTGCGGAAACCCTTCGACGCGTTTCGTTACCCACCTCTGGGTCACGGACCGGTCCTTCCCGGTAGTTACACCGCTCATCCCTATCATCGCGCGCCGCCACCTCTGCTACCACCTGGAATGCCTCTGCCTTACACGTCCGCCAGCACCCGCGCCCGCGCCCGCAACCTTACCGCATCCCCCGGTTCAGCCACCTCCGCCAGCCGCCAGTTCACCCCAGGGTTCGCCCACTGGCAGCGTTGGCCTACCCGACATCGACAGACGGACCAACAGCATCGCCTCCCTCAGACTCAAGGCCAGGGAGTACGAGCTTCACCTCGAGATGCTACGCAAAAACGGAGATCTCATCAGCTGAAGAGGTTCGACTCCATCCTAGAAACAGATTGTCGCTCTATTTGCCAGTGCCTCTTTCCATTTCGCCGTTCTTTAGCAGCGATCGATCGTTGATCTCTCCCTGTTCGATCGAAATACCCATCTATTTCCACTCTGACGGAGAGCTAGCGGAATCGAGATATAAAGGAAAACGATAATCTATAAGCCGATGACAGCTCGAAACTCAACAAGGCTCGGTATGTTGGCATCGCTGATGAAACAAGTGCGGGCAGAGGGGTAATTACTTTTTTTCGTTGTTACACAGAGACCGATACCAACTGCGTTCGCGTTCGCGTTACGCCCGCACTTCTTTCTTATCCACGTATCGTACAAGATACGAGCCAAAGAACTCATTTCAAAGTGGCCGAGCACTTATTATTAGTACCATTAATTTGCGTGTACGCGAAGGAAGGTTGAACGATAGTTGTCCTTCTTTCTGTGATCACTGTGCCTTCGTTACGTAATCTAATCTTCGATGAACGCTGATTTCGATGCTTTCGAATTACACGCCTGCGACGATCTTTCGGTTCTACTTGAAACGAACTGAGCAAAATCGTCGGCATCTGTGGAATTCGAAAAGTGAACGCGAAACTTTTTTGGCAAAACGCGCTCTGCTCGAAAGATTTCTATGCGATACACAGACTCGTGATTCGACGATACCAACGATTCGCCGTGTGTCGCGTCCGCGTTGGCAACTCGAACGATCATTTGGAAAACTCGAGCTTCGGGTTTTTTCACGGTCGTTAGAATTGCCGTGCGTTTTTCCCGCGGATGGTGACCCCATGAATCACTCGGCAGACAGTTTTTACAGCGTCGTTCGTTAAAGAGAAGAACGATATACCTGTCCATGTACAAACGAGTTTCTTCAACCTTCCTTCCCCTTAATATCATTCACAATGTCAACTTTATGTTCAAACGATTACGAAGAAATGGGAAGAATCAAGCGAAAATGCTTCTTCGTGTACAATACTGTATATAATTTACAGTACTGCGGTCGAGCGACCATTCGAATAATACGTTATACAATATTTCCGTGAAATATTCGGAGTGTCTTTCAAATTTATCCTCTTGAGCGGCCCGTGAAAATTCACGAAACGTTTCCTGCGAATATAGATTTTGTCAAATTGACCGGGTACCTCTAAACGAAATTATAATTCGCCGTGAAACACGTGACGAGGTCATTCTGAATTTTCGTGGAACATTACAAACGTACGGTGAACGTGGGTTCGATAAGTTTGAAGAACAATCCGCGATACGAACGTGGTCGCTCGCCGCGTCTTGACGAATCGAGAACGTCTAATTCTAAAGTAACAGTTAAGCAAGCATCATCGAAAGATGTCCGTCCAGAGAAATAATATTCCTGGCATCGTGACGAGAAAGTCACTATCGAGTATATTGTTTTTTATTCCTGCAGGATTTTTTATCGACAGAGAAAATGGAAAAAAAGAACGAAACGACATGAAAGGTAATTAAGTTAATTGGGGTGAAATGTTGACGTTATGCATAAAATGTGAATCGAATTCGAAAAGCTTTTATTAAAATGAGAGAAATTTCTTCGGTGGTCGCGACCAAGTTTATACGATAGATAGAGTCGTTCGAAGACAGCGCGTAATTTCTTTACTTTTACACGAAATCGTCGTACGCATTTTAGATAAGTATAAAAAAAATACTATTTATATACGCGTTCTCTTTAAGTTTTGAATGTTCAACGATATTACCATAAGTTTTACGACTGTATAAGCATTCCTAGAGTCTAAAAGTTAAGCCTTGTAAATAATTAACGACGTGTGCGTCACTTTGTGAAGAGATCTTGCAAGTACCTACTTCCCCGATTGCGCATCACTCCCGACAATATCGCGTTTCTTTTCTTTTCGAAATATCCCTCGCTGTTCAGGTGAAACAACGCTGCACATAATTCGCGCGATACGATTACGAAAAAAGGAACGTTACACGATCTCTGAAACGTTAGCGTAAGGAATGATTGAAGCTGTAACCAGGAATTACCGATCTAATCGAGGATCTCGAACAAAACGAAGAGAATGCAACGTCGTCGAACGATTTCTCGTTTCATTTTCCACGAGTAAAACGAACATTGGTGTCCATTGTATGTAATTTCATTAACCCCTTTTTACCTTCCTTCTTTCTTTCTTTCTTTTCTTTTTTTTTTATTCCGACCAATGAATCACCGCCAGACGAGAGAAAAAGAAAGTGAGAAAGAGGTGAACCGGCGGGAGGAGGAAGAGGTTCTTTATTCTACGAAACCTCTTTCGATCTATTATCCGACGATTAAAAACAGGATACATGGGAGAAATATTAATTTATAGGCTCGTCAACTTCCCGGAGAAAAAGCATGCTATTACCTTGCACATACATTATAACTCTGCCGAGGAGTTTTCAAGAGGTTCCATGTCCTGCACGACTGACTTATGACAAGTAATTCGCGCCCGGGCACGCCCGTCGACGAGTTATTTAAATATTTTACAGTTTAATGGAGTCTCGAGCCATTAATGCGCGTTGGCTAATTAGCGGCGCCGTGAATACCCGCGTGCCACTTCTCGGTGCTAACGATCTCGAGGTTGATAAATCGAACGATTACCGACAAAACGGTCCGCCGATCAAAATTGACTTCTCCGATCGAACTCGCAAGGTTAGGTTAAGTAACACTATCGTACAAGCTCCGGTGAACTCGAATGGACGCGAGTGTTTCAACGACACCTTCGCTACACTTTGCAACACACCATCGACTACCTTACGATCTAATTTCCTCGACGTATTAGCTGCCGCGATGCCGTTACAGATAACACCACCTTTCTGTTTCAATCTACGCGCCCCCTCTCGCTCCTTTACCTACTTCCAATCGAAATAAATTGCCAGGGGGCGATTTTCCAAGGACGGGCAAACACCGACCGCATTTCACTCCGTTTCTCACGTGGTAATTAATGAAAGTTTCCGCGAAGAAGAGTGGACTTGGATAACGGCGGCTGGACCCTATACCATATGTACCTCTGGCAAGAGGCGAAGGAGGGGTGAAGACGCAGAGGCGTGTCTCGGTTGGTGATCGAGGTTCCCGTGTGATCGAGATGCAGACCACGCAGCCACTCGATCCCGAATTCATCGTGTTGGCCTGGCCATTAGCAAATTACTACGGTGTAAACAGTATCGACCTGGTGCCCGCGGATACGCCGCGACTAAGTGCACCGGTCTGCGCATGCATACATGTACGTGGATGTTTATATATCGCGGTGGTTAGTGGAGAAAGCCAGTTAGTTAGTAACCGATCATTATGGCGACGTTTTACACCGGCTCTAGCCACCTAATAACTGTCTACATCGGAATGAATTTAGCGATCGGTAGCAACCGGCTTTCAAACCGGCCTACGTTCGCCGAAAAAAGACGCGTCAGACGTTCGAGAAGAATGTGCTCTCGAAGCGGTGATTCGTTCGATAGCAATTTCCAAGATTCTATTAGGGATACACGTAGCCAACGCTACGTGTATGTGTACCACATGGAAAGGGAATCCTATCGGCGCGTAACAATGTACTTTCTCAGGATAGGCTTTTCAATTCGATCAGCCGTGTAAAGCGCGAGCTTCTTAAGCTTGGTGCATCGAACGAGGAGTGATAGTTGGTTCGCAGGGTATAAAGGACATTCCTTTCGGAGAGAATTAGGAGCCGGGTGACTCTCCCCTTCTTCTAAACGCTCCTCGTTTCTTTCCCGCGTCTCCTCACGCGCAGCACGCGTAAGGTTTTATCCAGTTAACAATCCCTAATTGCAGGGTTTCCTGTAACTAACTCGGTTAACGTGAAGGCCCCCACGATGATTCTCCAGCGTTACCTATCATCGCGATGGATGCAGATTAAACAGCCCCTTAATCTTCGGCCTCTGCAACTTCGCTTAAACTTTCCAGACCTCCCTTGTGCGTTCCCTTATATGTACTTTGTTTAATAGGGCATAACGATAGGGAAACTGGACGGTTTACGACAGAATCGTGCTGCCATACTCGACCGTTATACTCGTCTCCACTTCGAAACCAATCGACCGTAAACGTTTCGTCTCCAATTATGTCTCCGATCTCGTAATTCGATTAGCTGTAAAGTGTCAAACTTCTCGTTACGCGTTGTTATGATTGAATAAAGTACAGCATCGTTCATCTTGAACACTTTTCGAGATAAGAACCGAGAGAAATATCAGAGGCATAGGAGAAGAGGGGGAGAAAACGAGAAGGGGGATAGGTGGGTACATAGGTGCACGAGAAAAAGAAAGGGACGAAGGAGGAAGACGGCGACGAAATCGACGGTGGATGAAGAGAAGGGAGGAGACGAGGCGAGACTCTGAGATGAGGGATGTACGGCGTGACGGTCTAATTGAGGCCTTCTTGATTGCATTTACACCGCTGCACGGCCTCCTGTATCCCAGGTATCCAGTATCAGTCTTCTGTAGTGGATCCACGTCGTATTTGGCCCTTGCTGCTCTTGCTTCCTTCTCTCTTTCATTCCTCCCTTCCCCTTTCACTCCAGTTCATCTCTTTGCTTTTCCCTCCGTATAGTATACCCTCTTTCTCGTCTTCGCCTATTTTCACCCGAGCAATATCCCCGCTACACTTTCATGCGAGTACTATATATGCAGGTACGTGTGTATATTACACGTAGTGTGTAAATTTTCTCGTTAACGTGGACGCATCGCACGGGGAAAAGGAGAACAAATACACGGAGAAGCGGATAATTTATTCATCGGCAACCATCCCGACGTTATCTCCGCATCTCTCTCCCGTTCGTTCTCCGTATTCTTTGTTCTTTCACCGAATAATCTGCTCTTCGGTAACATCGATCATCGATTAAACGAGCTGGTCAGGTTCGACGACACACCGAACGATAACGATATTGAACGGGGAGAACGCGTAACCGGTTGTTTAAAAGTTCCCTACGAAACTGCGGAAAAAATCTGTGGTTTGGCGAATAATTTAGCATAATCCTCTCGCAATCGTCCCGACGACAGTCTAAATTGAAAAGGTACAAAAGAGACGCCCGAAAGTCGACCAATGGGTTACCAGAAAAGGAAAAAAGTAGGCGGTCAGAGATTTGGAAGTGTTTACACGCGGAACCCGTTGAGGCCGGGCAGTTCCCTCGACATGGCATAAAACGCGCAAACGCCGCCATTAGTTGCTGGCACGGTCGCGGAATGCTATCCGGCCGGAGCCTTATTAAGCCCATTACGTCTTAATTTATTTCCTTATTTGAAAAAAGACACGGCCACGACCACGCGGAACCAGCGAGTAATGAGATAATTCTGTTCAGCCGTTTGCGTCGCATTTGCATTCGATCGCGCCGTTGGTTATACGCACCTACGTAATCCCTCTGTGAGCCTAGACGAAAAGAGAACTTACCCGTCTATACATCACCGTTGATAAATAACGAACGCCCACGATTATCAACCCTTTCTCTACGTCGATGACCGTGCAATGTTGTTTCGTCGGGTGTTGAACGACGAGATGCTAGGTACGTACGTAGTAGAGACTGTGCCAGCGTGCAAAGTTGCGGTCGCGATATTGCCTTGCGGTTTGAAGGATTCTCTCGGAGAAAATCCGCCTTTTACGTATCCACACCTTAACGTTCAATCGCGTTTCCAACTGAAGAACAATTTATACCCGTAGGACAAAAAGTTTCTCTTCGAAGATAAAAAGATGGAGAATCGTTTAACGAGACGGGTGATTGCGAAAGACAGGGATATTTCGAAAGTACAGAAGCAAAGACGATCGAGCAGATAAATAAATAAGTATTATTCCTCGACGGGATGATGTAGCAGCGGAGAAGCAACAGCAGCGGCAGGTTGCGGTTTACGCCCTCGGTGGGAAAGATTGCGCGTCCCGCGAACGTTCCCGTACCACGTCCTTGTTTGCAATTCGCCGCGTGGTGTTGCTGTTATTAGCGTAAAGGGGCGAGTTAGCCGCAATCGCGATGGTAATTTGCGCGTTTGCCTGTCAGTGCCGCCGAGTGGAATTGCGGTGTCGCGTTACCTTACCGCGTGATAATGCGACGCACCATAAATCTACCCATGCACGGTGTCTTCGTACGCCGCACCGGTATAGTAACGTGAGAGAAGACGTCGCCGATCTCGTCGAAGCTGCTACGTAGATTATTCGACGGGGAAAGCAAGGGGGAGAGAGAGGGAGTGGGAGTCGGGAATTCGGTGATTGTTCGTCGGTGGCTTCTTGAAATTAAGCGTCATTGTTTAAGAGTGAATTCATCTTGATTGTCGATGACTAATGTCCCGCGGCAGCTACGCCGAGTGGCACGAGGATGGATCACGGCCATACAGGAGTCCGAGTCCGAGTCAGAGTCGTTGGAATGGTGTATAAGCTGAGACGTCTGAGAGACGATGAGAGACGAGGAAAGACGAGAGTGGCTTCGGGACGAAGAAGAACTGCCCCAGCGGCACGTGAGAGCTCTTTAACGAGCATCATCAATAACGCGTACCGACGTTGAAGAGGAAACAAAAAGGAGCTTAGAGAGTCACGGACGAGTCGCTCTCGCTATAGATCCTGGTAAATGGTGTTAATTAGTAAATTTGATTTAAGCCCAAACGAAGCGACCGAATAGGCGGACAACCGTTCACCGGGGATGATGTACGACCTCCGCGAATTACTCGTCGGCTCGCTTCCCTCTGGAATCTCGCTGCCCCCTTTTTAGCCACTGGACGAATCAAGAATCAACGACCCATCCCGCTACTTCTTCCCCGTTTAATCGGCCAACATTAACGCGTTCCCGTTGCTACACACCGTTTCTTTCACGTGCACCCATCTACGAGTCTTTAACTGGACGTTTCGCACCGCAGAAAACGGATCACGAGAATCAGCGCGAAAATTCGAAATTCGTACACCTGCAGAAAATTGTTCCTCTCGTTCACGACGCTGATGCTCGTGGGACGGCCGGTTGAATTTCGGTAATGACGCGTTTGCTACCGTAGGGGGATACCAAGTGCAAGACAAAAGAGGAAGGGGGAGAAAGAGAGAAGAATTGACGAGGGGGTTCTGGGGAGGAGAGGAGAAGGGAGCGGAGCAGGAGATGGCCCGTTAATCAGAGGGCATTATCTCAATCACGTAAAACGGCAAAATTGCATTTACCTTTTTAAATGAATATTTGGCGGGAGACGCGCCGCTCGCCGGCGCGCTGCAGCCGCCCGCTAAGTTAATTTACCAAGGAATGCCAGGTAACGCCCTGTTCAACCTACCGGCCGCTGGACAAGAATTGTCCCGCCCCGGTTCGCAACCCCAAAGCGCGGACTACGCGCCACCAGAGCCCAGCTTCGAGGGAAAAAAGAACAATCCTCGACATTCATGCCGCCACCAAGCTCGGTTTCACGGGCATCCTGAAAATTTTCGTTCGGTCTTAATAAAAATTTCACATCTCGATTAAAAACTTGGACTCTCCGCACCAGATTAATTTCCCTCGCCCATCTCTGTGGATAATCGTAATTAACACTACCTCGCATAAGGGGGGACTTTCGCAGGAATCTTTCGAAACAGCTGCCTGACTGTCACTTCGTTTCTGGTTTCTTTAAGTTTCTAAATACATCTTTAATTATAATAGTTTAACTGGTACTAGAGTACCGTGAATAGTTTGAAATCGAATGGCTGAAACTGAAAGTTAGCGTTGGAATATTTAAATTCTGAATTTCAATCTGGAATAGTTTAAATCTGATTGGCCGAATTTAAATAATTCAGCAAGAATTTACAATGACGATAACTCGACGATGTCGTAATCTTGAATAATTTGACTCGTTTTCAATGATCTATGGACTTTTAAGATGAAATATAGTTTTGCACGGTTAGACGGCTGTTTTGAAACACCGCGGCGTTTCGAGCGAGCTCCGCTCGAGATCGAGCATCTCGTTCAAAATGACGAGCAGCTTCGGTGTAAACCAAAGATCCCTTCGCAGCAGCCACGGCGTAGCTAACAGATTCTTCGGGTCCTGCGTGATCCACCGTGCTCGTATCTCAGTATCTGATAATTGGAGCGGTAATTACGCGATGATTAACAGAGATGGCTCCCGCGCATCATACCTCCTACGGATCGTTCTCTGCGTCCTTCTTTCTCATTCTCTTCCTTCGTGGGCCTCCTTCTCGAATTCCCCCTCGATTCAACCGCTTATGTAAGTACCAAGATCAAAGATCAGAGATAGCCTCGCGCGCCAGAGCACCTTTTTTCCTCTTCGCTCTTGTATTATAAGTCTCTTTTTTCTCCACTTTTCTACTCCCTGCTCCTCCCCGATGTCTCTCCGAGCTATCGTCGTATCGCAGGGAACGACACGATGTTCCAATTCGTTTCGTCACCCCATTTCTTTTCCATTTAACACCGGACCTTTCGTACGATAAGGGAAGGGGGGAAAGAAAAACGAGAGATGACATTGGTCGGTTGATGAAGCGCAGGTTCTACCGCGAGATTGGCACAAAGTATGTTAAAGGTGCACAGACCAGGTAAGAATGGAATTGGTTAACAGATCGGGCGTGGTCGCGAGTCGACCGGTCGAGTAACCCCTAAACGTTCAGTTAATTAGAGCTCTCCCTCCAGCTCGTTTCTTTTCCTCCGGAGCCGGGTCTGTCTCGCTCCCTTCCACGGCCGAAAACCGTAATGAGGAGTAAACTAATTATTGGATGCTAGTTGGGCAGGACGATATTTCACGTTCTCGCTGACAGCCAGCCGGCTTGGAGCAACAAGGATACGGAACGGTCCGGCCCGCGCGGGAACTCGAAGCGCGGCGTCCCGGGTAAACAGCTGAACGAGACCGTACCGAATTAATTCGATCATTGTTTCGATGGCCGGACGGCGAGGCGAAATGAATTTTAGGAAGATAGGAGTAAGATATCAGGCGCAATTCGTCGACGTAGATCGTTAGAATTTATTTGGTCGTACATATTCAGGTGGAAAATTCGTAGGCAACAAGGCAGCCTCGTAAAATGGCCAGGCCGGACGAAATGAAGCGAGGAACGCATCGGCACGCGGCATTGGCCTTGGCTTTCGAATGAAATATCGCGCGGAACGGACCCAATAGGTCGGTCTAATAGGAATAAACAATGTTATGAATTTAAACGGCTCAGCTTGGCGCCACCATAACCCTATATTATCAAATTACGGGGGCTTGTATAAAGCCCCGCGAGGTGCACGCCTCGTGCGACCAGGATGCGTCGTAAAGTCGGATGTTAACGGTAGGAACCCACGTTCCACTCCTCTCCCGTCCTTTTAGATCCCATTCGCGATGCGCCACGGGGGGCGCTTCGTTCCAGCCGAACCCTCGATCACAATAAACAATTACGAAACGAGGATTTTCGAAAATTTTAACCGAACGTCCACCGAAACGAGTTCCAACGTAATTGATGCCTCGCCTCTCATTCTCCGCGCGCGGAGAACGTTAACGCGACTTTGATTTCTCGATCGGAAATAACCCGCTGGTTTAGACCGCGTCTCTGCCCAGTTCTTTTCTTTCCTCCTTTTCTTTCTCCCCTTCTTTTCTCCCTCCACCCGTCCTTTAATCGCACAGGTCCCGAATTATTATCTCACGTGTGTATTGTGCATCCATTTACCGGCGACGGGCAGAAAAACTCTTATTAGACGCGTTATTAAGGTAAAGTGAATTACATCGCTCGATTTACGACGCGACGCGCTTATCCAAATTTCTCCATCAGTCATATTTCACGGTAATTAGCCGAAGGAGAAAGATTGTTCATGGTTGTGGGGATCGTCGTCGAATATTAAGAGACCCGAACGAACCCACCACCACCACCACCACCCTTATGAATACGAAATGAGAGCGCGTTCAAGAACCGTCCACGATAGTCTACGCTCCAAGCTCTCGGGCTCTCGCGGGAAAAGCTCTCGGTTTCGTAATAAATTCGGACGGAATCGTGTAAAGAAAGAAGGAGGATAGGATGAGGTTCGAGCATGAAACACTCGGCTGGCTGCCGATCGTTAAAGAATAAAGAATGGTAATATTATGCCTCGCGGATGCTCCGTCGAGAGAGAGAGAGAGAGGGGACCTCTTCGAGAGACGTCCTGCGCGGTTCGAAGCGAAAGGCGTGGAAACTACAAAGTAAATTCATCGATTAGCCCTCTCCTCGGGATAGATTAATTTACCATCCGTTCTGTATATGTACGTATTTGTACGTCTATGCGAGAGAACTCTCGAACGATTTTTCGACAACTGTTTTTGGTGTTCGTTGGTTGGTTGGTTCGGCCGGTGAGCTGCGGAGGTCGGGTTACCGCTAACTCACCGCTGGGTCCGAACGACCGACCCGGACACGCCCTAGAAACAGACCGTGGCGGGCCCCGATGAGAATTTTAATTTAATTAAGATAGACTCGTTATTAAGACCCACGTCCAACAGGGAGATTAGAATTCTTTCGTGAACGAACACTCGTAGAGTTCCCTTAGAGTTGGGACGACGCGAGTCGATGTAAAACTTGACCCAACCAGCTCGTAAATAATGGTACGAGGAGAGAAATTTTTCCGGGGAAAAAGGGTGGAACGATTCGATTCTCTGTGTCCGTGGAAGATATTCTGGATCGTTTCCTGAATCGGTCCCGTGCCTATAGTCAGCGAGAGTCAGCGAGAATCAGCGAAGGCGTCGTGGACGATTTGGTGGAGCAGCGAGTCGTAATCGAAAGCGAGTTACAGGACTTGCCGTTCGTCGGAGCACGGTAAATGCGAAACGTCAGTTTCGTGACAGCGGCAACATAGTATCCGTTGTATACGATTGTGACCGCGGCGGTTCTCGACAAACGAAACGCGCGATTAATTTAATGCTCGCAGCCACGCGAGATCCGCGTAGGCGTTTCAAAATATCCCCTCGCGTTCCTCGCGTTTCTCGCACTCTCGGTGAGCGCAGTTATTAACACGAGAGTCCGCCATCTTGTCTAATGAACACGTCAAATGCAAATTCCTCTACCGTAGTTGATAACGCGCGATCGGTTCAACTTTCTATGTAGGCAGACGCGTGGACGTTTTCTGCTAGATGGAGAAATTTACAGGATAACAGGTGGCAAACGTACGAAGGCTAACGATTCCGGTTGATCGCTTACTTCGGTTTTTTCGGCCGGTTCTTGGCTAAGAGCCAGTTGACGTTCAAACCTTCCCTTCTAATTTACTTGAACACCGACCGAAAAACCAGAGGCAATTCGAACGATTCGGTGTAGCAAATCGGTACGCGGAGGAATTAGAGAGAAAAATCCGACAAGCTCGAGGAAGAAGAGATAGACGACTGTGTAACGATCGGAGCAGAGGGTTCGAATTCTTCTCGGCGAGTCGAAAATGGCTGGCACGCGGTGAACGGTGACGCTGAGTCTCCGAAACTGTCGTTATTTATGTGTTTGGTGAGGCGACACGGCGTGTGGGTGTCGAAACCCGGTGAGCGCCACAGGAGCTCGTGGGCAACGTGCCGCGTGTCTGTGGACGAGTACCGACGCGACGGACGAGTAGCAACTGTTCTCCACGAGAGAGGAGAGTCCCTTGCACTCCGCCTGCTATATGTATACAGAAACGATAACCTCTCGAACACGAGTCAGAAGGTAATAGAAATTCGAACGATCGGTACACGACTTAGAAACAAGCTAGAGCAACGTGGCAACGTTAACGCGATGCTCTTCGACTGGTCGTCCGAGTAATGGCGAATCGTGAATCACTCGGCGAATTTCCGAGAGCCATCGCGTTTCGTTTGCAGGGGCGTGCATTTGAATAAAAACGACGGGTCGTGCATCAGAATATATCCCGTAAGAAGGGGCAACAGGAATAATAGGAGGGGTGCTATGGGGGATACGCGAGTGACATCGCGCCGCAAACAACCACTGTCCCCTTTATATTCAGGAACATAAGCTCGCAAAGTTATTGGCCCATTCGGACCTCCTGCCTCCACGAAACACCGTCCCGTTTCTCATTCGCGTGTCTGATGGCGTTACTTTGCGCCCTCGAATCCCACCCTTTCCTTCCTATCTCTCGATTGCGTTTCGATCGCATACAACTTTACACGCTAACCAAATTACCAAAGAATCGTATCGCAGTTCGATCCCTCTTGGATCATTAATAGCGTGACACGGACGTAATTGCTTGGTCCTCTCTCGAAAGAAAGTTCGTCCGACAAACTTTTTCTCAGCCGTTGTCACTGCTTGAGGCCCTAACCTCGGCAGGTAAAAAGGTGACAAGAGTCTCATGCCCGACCAGCCAATCACGACTCACGTGGAATCGCGCATGAATATTAATCGAGCGTCGTTCACGCGCTGTCCAGAACAGTCGAAAATCTTTCAGAACGAGATCTAACCCGAAGGTTAGGCGCATTCTCGAACGGTTGATTTAAAATTCAAGATGGAAATAACGCATCGGTCGGTTCCAAGGGACTTTTAGATTCCCTGCTAAAGGCTAAGGAAGGTTTCGGTCGGCTACCGGATAGCTTGGAATATATATAATATGCAGCGGGTATCTGAACGCAGAATGAAGAAGAAGAGTTCCAGGGGAGTAAATGACAGGCCCCGCTGACCGCCCCGGGCCCCACAGATGATTATTTTGATTAATTTCTCCCGTCATTCGGTAGCCGAGAGTCGTGCCGCCGATACATTCGTGAAACACGATTCGCTCCTAATTTCGTTCCAACTGAAATCTACGCGGAATCACGGGAACAAAAGGAATCGAGAGATAAATGATCTGGCCCGTTGTCGGCAAACGACGTATTACACGCGGAAGTGGATACAGCGTAGGTATTGAACAGGTAGAGGAGTAGACCGAGGACGCAATTACTCGTTATTCGACGAGAAATTGCGCACGGCGATTATCCCGCGCCTTGGTAATTCGATCTAATTCCACGATCCACCGGTGATTTTGGCTATCTTCCATAATCGGCCGGATCCGCCTTGCACCAAGAAACCGAACCCGTAATAGGCTGGAATTAAGAGGAAACGTGCTGCTCTTCGCTAATCTATTAATTCCTATACACGAAATTACCACCGGGCGTCGACAGAAACGAGTTTTCGCCAAGTCCCCTCCTCCATCCTCTATCCTTCTTCTTTAATGCCGCTTCTGTTGCTAGTTCGTACTCTGCTAACTTTCAGTTTTAAACTATACCTGTATCATATTCGAAGAGAGAAAGGTAGACATTTACCATTGCCGAAAATTGCCGAAAATTGCCGGAAATCCTGCTTTCAGACGACGAAAGCACGAAGATAAGAACGCATTCTCGAGGAGCCTAACGGTGAAGGGTGGAAGAGGTTCGGGTTAAGTTCTTATCGTGAAAAGAAAGCGAACATTTGTCCCCTGTCGACTTATCGTGGCTACTTCTGTCGCTGTTACCCTGCCTCGTAACGACTGAACAATTCCATCTTCGATCGCTCTCCGGCGAAGGATAAATGGAAAGTACTTTCGAAAAGATACATATGTTGCGAGTCTTTTATTCGTCCAAGAGTCGTAGATATTCTTAATGGTAGAAAAAGGAATAAAGGTGGAAAGAGCTATCGATTTGCAGGCACTCGTACGAACGATTCAATCGTTCGATAGGTACCTACTACTTAAACTTTGATTCGCGCTCACGCGCGCGCGGTATAATTAATGAAAACGGATAGCAACAATTACGCGGAGGTTCTAGACGGGGTTCGCGATATCGATCAAGTTCTCGAAAGGCGGTCGGTGAAGAAAATTGCTCACATTTCTTAGGATAGGGTTGTAGAGTGCAGGATGCATATTTCGTTTTGCGAAAGCAACGAGCATCAAGCTCGAGGGCCCTAAAGAGCAACAACGAAGAACAGACAGCGGATCCGGCGCTGACGCTCATTACGATGATTGGCAGATTCAATTAACGAGCAGCCGGGCTCCAGCGCGGCGGGGTCGCCTCGGCTTAACCCCGGCTAAATATTATTAATAATAATCAGCTCATTACCGGCTCCATTAATTATCCGGCTGTATATACGAGTTATCCTGCCTCCAGGAGCGCACCAGATTCCATACCATTCGTACGGATATGTCTACCTATACCAGTAATCGATACTAAACTTCGCCATCTTTATTATTAATTCGCTTCGCCATAATTACGGACGCGCCTAAAGTCGAGCGGTCTTTCGTTCCTTCTTAAATACAACTTTGCTCTCGCTTTTCTTCAAACTTTCCTCTCGGAGTTTAGCGTATCCGCGTATAAAGCAATCCTTCCGATCGAAACTCTTTCGCGTAAGAAGGGACAGGTAGGATCCTAAAGAAGGAGCGAACGTAAATTCTGATACCGTTTCTAACGGCCTGGATGCAGCGTCGGTTTAGAAGGAGGGAAAAGAGAAAGTGGAATATTAATCCATTTAACAAACTCATTATCGATGAGATATATCGAACGTTTACTGTGCGCGTCGGCGCGGCGGCGCGAACGTGCTCCTCCTCGTCCTCCTCCTCCTTCCACCTCTCCACCTCTTCCACCTTCTATCCTGAAGGAACCCCGGTAATATTAGCGGGTTGGCACCCCTGCGGTTTGATTTACGGGCGCGCACTAACGAGCCTCGGTCTCCGTTGAACGCGAAGAGGTGGTGCAGCTCTGTTCACCAGCTCTCGATCGCCTAACAGCGCAGTGCCGCGCACGATGCGCCACGTTCGACGGTATCGGCCAAATTTATTCCACCGCTATCGACTTCCTCCAATCGTCTACAATTGCTCTTGCTTTCCAAAGAAATTCTACTAATAAGATACTTTGTCCCTTCTGAATAGAAAGAAGGGAGAATCCCTAGAACGATCTAATGCATACGACGACAATGCTCCAGATACGGCAATACGAATGCATAAGAAGGAGGGAAGGAGAGGAGTTGAATCTGACAATATGCCGAACCGTTTTGAAAGCTCGAAATGGGCCGACATCGCCGGCCCCCGAGGGCTGATTGGACCGTATTTGGCTGTAATTAAGGCACCG
>NW_017100190.1:496874-520297 GCF_001263275.1 Habropoda laboriosa | reverse complement strand
AGCCGAGCCGTGCCGTGCCGTGCCGCGTTTGACGCGTATGTATATCAAATTGCGCAAAGATCTTGTCTTATCCTTATTCGTTCTCCTCTCCTAACTTTGTTTGCTCTGCAAAGTCTGCTCTTTGGATACAAAAAGGAACGTTTCTCTCTATCGTTGCAGATGTAAGCTTAACCCTCGTCGCGGCGGTAACAGCGGAACGATTAAAATTCCATAAAGGTTTGTCGGGCAGCACGGTAGACGTAAAAAGTTATCGTTAGCTCGGGGAGAATGCTCGTGGCTGACAGATCAGAACGAATGCGACAACAATACCGTTCGACTCGCGTAATTGGCGCCATGGGCACCCGATGTGAGGTTCTCGGAGAGTGGCAGGGAGCGAGGTGAGACGCCGATACAGGATGAAGAGATTTACAATGTTCCCGGCCGTAAAATAATCAATAAAATCTGTGCAATGTAAAGAAACGGACGTGCGGCAATGATTTAGTATGCGGAGCGCCGACTCTGCTATTCTCTCCTTCCTCCGACTGTTTTTCTCAGCTATCCTTAAGGCCCGATTACACACCGCCCGAAATTTCGTCCGTTCGACTCGCACCGTTCGCCAAATCGAGGAGCGGCCTTAATAGAATAATTAAACGGCTGGTAATTTCTCGACGTTGAGAAATAAGCTCGTTTAACGCGATTAGAGACGAGCAAAAAGTAGATCAGGTATACGGAAATGAAATTGCACATTCTCCAAGACGACCAGATCAACTAATATTCCGTAACAGGTGTTTATGCGTAAATCACGAGGATCGGTGTAATGGAGACCGAGACGGTAATAATCATGGACGAGTAATCAAGTGGTATGGGCGGATTCAATGTGGGTGAACCTTTAGGTTTCTGGTGGGAAATACAGCGAGGAGACGCCGCAGGGTTTTGCAGCAGGAGCCGACCGTGGTGACGAATTTACGAGCTCCTTACGAGGCTGCCTTCTTCAGGCATAGCGAGCAATAAAGTACGAGGCCAGAGGATATTCGAAACAATCGACCGAGAGGCCAGGACCTATGTCCACGCGAAATTCTCCGATCAAATTTAAAATTGATTTACGAGTGATCGCTTATCGACCTTCGTCTTCTTTCCAGCTGTCTCGATAGCGCGTTCGTTCTACTTCCTCGTACAAGAATTTCGCGAAATATGCTAGGTTAGGATTTCTTTTAACCGCGCAAATTAACGGGCGCAAAACGAGCGCACGTAATGGTGTATCCGACGTGTGACAAGTAGCCAAAGTAAATATCGCACGAGTTTCGCGAGAGATTCGAAAGGAAGAATGGGATAAAATGGATGTGTATTCACTTACGAGGAAGGAATGCAGGAATGAAAGTGGACAGAAGTGGTTTTCCAAAAGATTCGAAGGATAAACGCCTCTTCTCATCAACCAGCACGTTATCTTCTCACAAAGCAATTAACCAACATGGCGTCGTCGTCGTTCTCATTGTCGGTTCGCTTATGGTGGCGCTACCTGTCGGATCGCCTGCCTTCCAATAGGATTAAATTATTCCTGGGACAGTATTTCGCACGCCAATATTCATTTTAATTACAATCGTCGTTTTCGTGTACATCAGGATTTTCGTTGTACATTGGATTGCTGAACGTCGTCGTAGCTTGTTTATAAAGTGGATTATCCCCCTAAATTGTTCGTTATCGTATTAATAAAACGAATTTATCTATACGGAGTGCAACGAGAAGTGAAATATTTACCCTGTCCCATTTAGCCAGTACACGCTCTCGCTCGAATTTCGCGTATTCCCGCTTGTCGTGGATACTTGTTAATATTTTCCAAATAAGAAGGATCAGCAAACCGATAATCACAGTGCTAACTATTAGTCCCACAGCAACACCTACGATCCAAACATCGAAATACATTTGTGGTAGAACATTGTGCTCGTTTTGACACGCTGCGCTTACCGAGGGCGTTAATAGGTACAGAACAGGTCCGCTCCTTCTCTGCCTGAATCTTGAATATCTTAATATCTCCCCCGGTACCACCTCTGTAATATTCATACTTGAATACAAACGTACAGCCAGCATCGCCAGGGGTTCGACAAACACGAGCTCCACTCTCTAGATCTTTTTCTAGATCTTCTACGACCTTATCCACCTGTCCGGTTTAAAAGTGCAAACAAGCTTCTTACGACCGTCCAATGAACGCAAGTTGGATGTCCTCTTAGGATGCAATTATCTACTCACGATATCGATCTGGTGCAAACACTGATCGCACTTTCCATCTTCAGCCAAAGGCCCGGAATTGTACGCCATACACTCCACGCAGTTCTTCAATTCTTCGCATCGTTGTCCAGGACATGTCTGAAAATGTGAGAATGTGCTCTGTACACGTGTAGCGAACGACAGTTGAAGGATCGCGTTTTATAAAGCAGACCAAGACCTACGGGACACTCTTCGCAGTACTGGCCAGAGTATCGGATGTTGTCTTTCTCGTGACAGTGACAGCTACCGCAAATACAGTCACCGTGTCCGCTGCAAATCTCTGTACTTTGGCCGTTGATCGGTGTGCATGTACTGTTCGTCTCTTTGCAATCACACGTCTCGCCGCCCCATCCCGGCAGGCAATTGCAAGTACCGCATTCGCACTTGCCTCGCCCGCCGCAAACCTAAAACGCAAAAACAACGTCAGACGGAATAATAGAATACACGCAAACGCGTATAATTTATCTACCGTGTCTTTCTCTACAACGGCGTTGTACAGGTTTCCTTAAAAGGGAAATTACCCGAGCAACTTCACCGCACGAATAAACGACACCGGAATAACTTTACGAGACATGGATATACTTATGTATACCTTTGGTCCATAACTGATAACGCGACGATAAACGGTAATTCTACCCGTGCATACGTTCATTACACAATTTCTACGCTGCGTAAAAGCTCGTTTAGCTGTCATCTTCACTCGTACCGTGAAAATTCCATCGAGCAGACAGACTCGTAGCCTCGTACATCACCCTTCGAAAGCCACTTCTCTTTTCATTCGCTTGATCCACTCACCAATCCTCCGCTGCGTTTGCACGAGAAATTGTCGCAATCGCAATATTTCCCGTAAAACACTTCTTGCGGATTCGAACGTTTTATACATTCGCACATGCCGCATTTGCAGACTCCACGACCGCTGCAAGTTTCAGTGGTCTCGTTGTTAGGCTTACAGTCAACCATGGCAGCCGCGTTCTCAGCCCCGTCTGCATTCCCTACGCATTCGCACTGCTTCCCGTAAAAGCCATCGTTGCAGGAACATATACCGCAGACCAGAGACCCGTTCCCTCTGCAATCTTCCGCAGCTGCCGTGTGTCCCTACATTTTCATTCGGAACGTGTTAGAAAAATGTAGGTGGCGAACGTGAGAAGCTTCGCGTTCAATTATTATCCTCACCGGGTATCCTGGTCGCTCACAGGGACAATCGCATACAATCTCCACTTCGATCGTTAAGCTCTCGTTTATACCTCTTGGTTTGATCTGCATGCTTTTCCGCCATTCTTTAGGATTCTCTGGACACTCGGTCACCTACGTTCGACAAATATACTTACTCGATTTATCTAACAGAGACCCTATTTCAACGCATCTGAGTACCTGTAGCACAACTTCGAAGTCGACGACATTCCCTACTCGTAGCCCTCCGCATTCTTGTCGCTCCGTTAATTCGCCATTTTTGTCCAAACACCGAGAGAAGTACTTCACGTCGATAATATCTGGCGCATTGTCCGTCATTGTTATACAGTTGACCAGTTTCTCGTATTCTCCACTAACCAGAGCCACCACGTTTTGAGACTTTTGCCCTATTATTCCGATACGGGAGCCACTGATGCTTCTACTCAATAATTGATACGTATCTTTCTTGTGGCCCGGAACCGCGAATATAATATTCATGTCGTGCTCACGAGCTACTTTGTTGATCTGTGTTCCATCGTAAAATACAAATCAATACTTTACCTTTACCATCAATTTCCCTAAGCAATCGAAAAGAGGAAAGTAAGAAGAAAAAGAAAGAAAAGGAAAAGAAATTGCATACTTGAGATATAGATGGATAATCTTGCAGAGTCGAATACGTATAGAATCCCTGTTCGTCCAAGTGACAGAGACAATCGTTCGGCTCGATAATTCCTGCTAGCTGAAATGTGATCTGGTGTCTAACTTTTGAACGAACAAAAAGTAACGTTCGTCGTTCGTACCGCGTATAATGGTTCACTTACTTTACCATCTCCAGCAATATGGTAACTGGCGTCGGTTGAGAAAATGATAAGACGTCGGGCGTTCTGTCGCCAACCAATTTCCTCGGTGCAAACCATAGCCTGCATCATCGCATCGAGACCACCCTCGGGCGAGTCCAGATTACCAGACACCGGTGCCTCTTGCACGCGAGTCTACCATGGGAAGCAATCGATCAGCATCAGGATGTTAATATTAACGCGTCAAATATTAAACGATACCGAGAGACCCGATTACTTTGAAAAGAGTAATATTCTCGGTGAGGGGCATCTGATTTTTGTATCCATAGGGGGAGGCACATGGTTTCCCACTTTTCTTCAAAACACACGGTGATATTAATCTGTAAAAGTATTACGTCGCCAATCAGGAAATAACCGCAGCGATATTAGAGAGAACGTAGAAGTTTCAAGATACTTCTCCAGTTGCGTATTAGTCATCGGTAGCACAACTTTATCCACGAAACTGCCGAATCCTAAACGAAAATTCGAAGTGAGCTTTCGCATGGCTTCCGCCAACTGAACTCCCAATTCCGACAAGTGATCTCTGTAAGATTCCATAGATGCCGACAAGTCCATCAAATAATATAAATCCACTTGATAATCCTCTGCTTGACTGTATTTTACTGTCAGTCGATATTCTTCGCCTGTGAACAGAGCACCAATTCGAACCGTATATTCTCCGAAGATAAATAATTTTACAGTGACGGTAAAAAATGATACTTTCCTCGCCTGAGCCGCAATTGAATTTTTTGAGGTTGTACTTGGACAGGATCCGTGCCTTTCGTCGAGGATAACGCTCGATTTTCAAGCATAATCATCCGGTTGGCTTCATCTATCACGTCTGAAGTTCGACACCAGTAATCACCTTCTTTTAACAGTTTTTCTCTGGTAACACAACGAACCAATGGACCGTTCGCATTTTGATGATCGGACACCTGTGTGAATAATCCATTACTACATTGTAATCGTTATAACCTTTTCGTTAACCGTTACGGTAAATAATGATCACCCTGGTAGAACACCAAACACATCGCGGAGTGCGTAGACAATCACTGCAGGTTTCTCGAGATGCGCAAAGACTCTCCGAATCTTTGTATTCGCAAAGAACCAACGAAAATAGTTGAATCCAAAAAAAGTACAACGTCCAACGAGTCATTGTTTCCCTCTTAATGCCGATTTAGTTTCAAACGAGCAAGCTGTAGTACTGGCGCTTTGAAAGGATATTGTGGCATCCCACGGAAATGAATCCGAGATAAAACGACGTCATGCGTCATTAGGTAACTATTCTTTCTGAGTAAGTTACTCTTTTGACCAACAAAAAGGTAATAGTCGAACAAAGACGTTGTTTCGGCTAACGGTAACTATAGCATAATTATTTTTACGTGTCATTTAAGAGGAATAAAATTACTACATATAATTGAAGCAGTGAAATGTTGGATAAATTTTAATTCTGCTTTACAAGAATAACGCAAAATGTTCATATTACGTAAACGTTCAATTAGTATTTAATATGTATTTATATACTTTATTACGGTAATGTACAATGTATCAACATCTGTTAAAGAGAATAACAAATTTTATACACAGGTACCAATATATGATATTAATTCGCACAGCTTCTGTACCGTATTCTGGAAACGCTGCAGTAAGTATATCGAACCATTGAAAGATGGCGCTGCATGTGTAAAAAGGCACTCGGAAAAGCAAAATCGGCAGTGGTGTGAAAACAACTTGGGGCGGAAGAACGTGCACTTTCGGTGATCATCTCTTTCGTCGGCACGTTTCGCAGAGGACGGTAGGTACATTAACTTCGAATGCATTTTTGCTTTTAATTAAGTGTAACTTTAGTGCCTCTGTTCTATTATGTGTAACAACGTTATTATTATGTTATTAATCTCATAGAAAAACGTGGTAGAACGTAATACGCTGCTTTTTCCCCTTAATTTGCATTGAACGACAAACTAAACTGTTTTGCCCTTTTTTAAATGTTGTCTTAAATCATTGTTGATTAATTTTCTGACAATCAACGATTGATGGTTTTGTCTTTAACTTTTCTCTAATTTTCTGTTAACCGTTTCTACCTAGGCGAGAATCACGCCATCGTGAATTTATAGGTTAACCGTACCGCGAAGTGCATTTCCTTCCCGACAAGGGAAAGCTTGTTTTCTCATTGCTTTAGCTGAAATTTATGCTCAAGTAAAATTAGACTCTGCACTCTTAAAAATAAGTCTCTCTTTGCAAGGTGCAATTTTTTATTTTCATATATTTCATGGGGTATAAGCGTGCGTGAATGAAGTGATCACGAAACCGCCACACGTTCATACGCCAGTACAACCTTTTAACCGATGAACTTCGAATTTACTACATATTATTCGACAGCTTTTCTCGAACTGCACAGTTCGTTTTCTTAGTATGTCCACTGCACAGGCATTAATATTAATAAATCACTATAACAATATAATAAAATTGGTTATGTGGATCTTATATAAGTTGAACTTTTTTTTTTTGTTTTTTTATTTACTGTGACTTTTATGTGTAACCCTTGAGAAAATTTTATTGGTCTAGATACAATTGTATTATGCATCTGTCACAGTAACTGAAAATATCATATATCGTTACATAAAGATTTTAGAATACAGAATAACACAAGTGCTACAGTCTCTTGGAAGGCGCCAGGAAAGACTTATCTAATGCTGCGCGTTAAGATTCCCCAATGCAACATAATTATAACTTTGGCAACAAGATTATCGACAATATTATATAGTTACATTATCGTAGCAACGCTTCAGCGACGTATGCATATACAATCTCCATGAAATGTCATGGCAAACTGCGTAAAAACGGAAACAAAAGCATTTGCGTTGAACGCATTACGTAGGTTAAATAGTGTGAAATCTCGATCGGCGCGCAATAGCATTTTTCAATTAAGCGTACGCGTTTGTCACTTCTCATCGATGCAATTTCAATGTCATTTATATTATCCAGTCAGTTTCGTCTGTTCAAAATTTATAGTGAAATTTATTTCTGTTGAAAAAACAAATTATACGAAATAATACATAAAAGATCCACGATATTGGGATACTTTTAAAAATAACAAAGTTTTATAAACTAACGTTTTGGCGCTATTATTCTTTAAGAAAACATAACCGAATTCAAGAAGCGTTACCAATCGCGATAAAAATTTATCATTTGAGACAAACGACGTTATCCCACAATTGTTTAAGATAATCGTCAATTTGGGACATGATCCAATTTTACATGTCATTCGTTTTTACATTTGAAACCCGTGTCTTACATAAGAAACACATAATCTACGTGATCTTTCCTTTTTTTAGAGTACGAAGCAAAGCCTCGGTTAGAAATGTATCTGACTCCTGCCACCCTCTATGCTCTCAAATTATCATTCCAGCAGGTAAGATAGATTTTTCTCGTAAGGACAAACGTTATGTAATAAGCCGTGCTTCGATCGTCCCATGTAAAAAGAGCCCTTCGTTCCAGGGAGCTGTTTCCACCGTGTTTCGTAAGAATGGAATGGAACGTAACATCACGAAATCAGCATATATCCTTGCAACTGTTGGCCTATCTATGAGCATATTTTCTGTGAGGAAGATGCTAACTTCTGAACATCCAGGCCGGCTGTAACAACTTCGTTAAATTCAGCAGCAACAAATCAATTCCAAAGAGAGAAATAAAACATCTCTGTAACATGTTTGCGGATAAACATCGCCATTGAATGTTAGACCCTTACCCAAATCGAAGTGCTCTTTTGATTGTACTTTACATCTGATGTCAAGAATCTCGTATAATTAATTTCCGATGTAAAAGAAGATGCTAATATGTTAGCTAACGTCAGAATCGATTTTATCCAAAAACATTGAACCGTTCTAAAGAAACATATTAACGTACACGGTATTTAATGTATACCACTTTGCATTTTAATTAATAATTCAAAACGTTTGAAACATGTTCGGAATAATTGAGCATGACACAAAGAATACCAAACGTGCATTAATGGTATTTCTTTTGGATAATACGAATCAGCAATTGTTTCTTATGTTCGATAGTTTTTACGAATTTGATCGATGTTGTTGCATGTAGTTAAATATACGAGATCGTCTTGTGGAAGAAGAGATTTTAAAAAAAGTTTATCAAAGAACATGCTGTAAAGAACTAAGTATGGCGAATATTGTTTTGTTAAAATTTCGTTTAAGAATGTTGCTTCTTAAATACAAGACTAACCCGTTGATGATCTATTGCGATTGTTGCTGCCATTAGTCACAGGCGCTGATGACTAAACTACACATATTTAAGCGCAACATTGTACAACGCTTGTATAGATTGTATTCTTCTTGTCGTAGTGAAATGATACAAATTCTGTCACGTAAAATTGTCAATGGATTTTTATTAGTATATTTATGTTTTCCCAACCTCTATTCCCTTCAATTATACGCTATTATGACTGTTGCAGAGTTTACAACTTCTCTAAGCACGTAAATGTTCCGAACGAAATGTTATCTTGCATTTAAAAGTAGGTTAAAGCCATAGATTTCTAGAGAGAACCATTAGGTATAGTTTTCTCGCAGCTATAAAGTAATAAAAAGCGACAGAATCATGTTTATTAGACTTAACGTGTACATTTATTTATAATTAATATACAGTCTCACACTCGATATTTCTTGTCGCAACATCTCGTCTATATTCTCCCACACTCGTTCTTTCAAGCTCGCGATATTTCATCTCTCGTATTCTTGTAAAAGATCTCATCCACACCAGGGAAACATCGACGAGATTATAACCATCGTATCGAATATATCGCACGTAAAAGAATTTTCACGTATCTTTAGTATGTAAAAAAATATCGGATTTCTACAAGTTATCCTTTAGTCGATCCTTCCCTTTGTGTAAATGCAGTTTATTAGCACACAAGATATATGTAATAAGTAGCTACAGAATTAAAAATTCATAATCGTCGGACCGCTCGATTCTTCGGCAGGTCAAGACACTAAACACACCTAAAATAAAAGTTAAAAAAAAAAAATGAAGAAAAAACATAACGATTATAATCAACGATACGGTGCGATGAACAATGGTAACAGTTACGAATTTTCAAAGGTAAAAGAGAAACAAAGAGGGAGGGGACAACCCTGATAATTTAACGATTCATGCGCGCGTGTGAATCGCGACTAATGTCGACTCGACGTTCTTGTACTTAAAGAGAAGAAAAAAAAAAAAAAAAAAAAAAAAATAAAAAAACATACTTTGGCAATTGCTACGCTTAACATACTTTGGCAAATTAAAACGCGTTTCTCAATGGTCTGTCTCTTCCTTTACCGACGTGGATGTATTTTGATCTTATGCTAACGTAAAACGAACGAGTAGGAGTTTGAGAACGACGAAGAAAGGCGAGGGCGAGTTCTTCGGTTCCCCTGTTCGTATTTCCTTAATTAGTACGCTAGTGGCAGTCTGGCAGGGAGGCGAGTGGTTGTCAAGTGGTTGACGATCAGAAGCTTTCATTTTTTTTACGTATCTCTCATTTTCTTCGATAATAATCTTCTTGTACGAGGCAGTACCGATTTGCACGAGTGTCTAGGAAGGTACGCATCTTATGTGTCGGCAACAAACAGGTGCTATTCCTCTCTTGTACCACTATTTAATTATTCGAGCTGCCCGACGATATCGCGCGTTCGACTTTCATAAGGTGCACGATTTCTTGCAATTTCGAGAATGATATTTCAAAACGGTACACCAATAAAGGTATCAAGTGTACATGTTTCATAAAAAAAATAAAGAAGAAAACCTCGTAAAAGACGAACGCGTTCTTCCTAGGCTACGCAATTATACCACTACATGAGAATCAATAAAAAATATCTGTATCACTTAAAATCTCGTGTTTTCCTTCGACATATCCTTCCGTAACTGCTAACCCGAGCTTGACCACCTTGCAACATTCCTCCAGAATAGGTAATACGAAATAATATTGTTGAAATACGGTATCGCGATTCGGTAAAAAGTAGCGACTGGTAAGTTCGCAAATCGTGGTCATTGTTATATCTCTTGATCTGTACTGCGCAAAAAGAAGATACGAAGGAAATGGCAGAATGATAAAAAGTGATAAGCTGCACAATGCGTATAAAAAAAGAGGTTGCACGATTCATGAGAAACATTATAATGGATATAAAAACTTAGCACATGAATCATTTCCCATCGAAAGGATTGAGATAATATTTAAAAAAATAGATTTCGGAAATACGATATTTCGCGACGACGTGTTCTTAATTATTAAACGAAAACTTGCAATCTGATTTCCTTCTCTTGATGTAATTTCGACAGTTTTTTACAGATTAATTGTTAAACCAATTGTTGGCTGTTTAAAAAATTTAAGATCGAAAAAAAATATGGAATACGATCGATACCGGGGGAAAAAATACATAGAAAGAGGAACCGGTTCTCCGAAACGTTTGACGTTCTTATCGAGATCGAATCTCGCAAACTGTGCGTGCAAAATTGGCCCCCATATCGTACATAAAGACTCCATAGAAGTCGTGTATAGTTTATCTTTAAAAATTTATTCGTTAAAAAAGAAGAAAAAGACAACTGAATCTATGCACTTGGTGCAAAGACTGTCCGTACATCGATACTAATATATATCTGGTAATATAATAAAATACGTAACTTCGTTATCCCGTTTTTCTTCATACGTTCTACGTGAAAGACGTTCGAGTTTTTTAAAAAACTGTATTTCTTTTGTTTCGGTTAGTCTCGAATATGAAATATCTTATAAAATCTGCAATAAAATAGAAACTTTTAATACACTCGATTCAGAAACAATTTGTAAATAAATTTAAAATATTATAGAAACAATATACCCGATATATCTAAAAGCATCATCTCACATTCAAGGCCAGACCATTATTTTCTTTCATCCTCTCGTCTATGGTAAAATTTTCATTCCACCGAGCCTTCTCGTAATCGCTCGAAAATTCTACGCGCTTCTCGTACATTCGTGATTTTCATATAAAATCTCAGAAGACGTTTCAACTACATTTTGTGAAAGCTTACTTGTAATCAAATCGGTCATCTCTCCATACAAAAACATATTTTTCTGGCACGAAACGTTGTCCACGATCCTATACAACGAACCAAACATTTTTGCAACGATTCTCAACTAACGAGTGGTTCGCTACATTGAACATCAACACCAAAACGTGCACTTTAACGTTTGCTATGCCTCCCATAAATTTTCAGACATTCGATAATAGGTATACGCGTATATAATTTTTCTGAATTATTAATCAGTTTTCATGTTCCATGCGATATCAAGTAAATAGATATTTCTGTCTACCACAGACTTCGTGCGCTTAGTACTTCTATCAACGTTAAGAAATATAGCGCTTATTCTTAATAAGAATATCAATTATTCAAGATAAGACACCTTAATACGTAGCAACATTTCAATTTCCGTATCGAAAGATTTTTCGCTGAAAACTTAGTCTGCACTGTATACTGTGGATGATTCGTCTCACAATACTAACCATTCATAAAACTTGGAAACACACAGAAACATAACTATTCGTACCTGATGCTTCGATCCTTAGTGAAAATATTCGAACGTTCTGGTCCATTCGAGGATGCAGCAGCAAGGTGAACAAAACGTGTCAATATTTACGCACATATTGAACACTATAATCCTTTCTTATCCGTTATCATACAAGAGATTATAGGCTTTACACGTATATTTCTTTCAACACGTCCCATATTCGTAGGAAAAACATCGACAGAAACTTCGAATAGACCAGCGCACTGTTGTATTAGAAACTTTGCAACGGGTACGCACATTTTACCCATTCTATAGAAATTCTCAGCAGACTATAAAGTGTGAACGTACATAATATTATGTATTGTTTTATAAAAGCTGACGTATACTGTACGACTGGAGTGCGTTGACTTAACAAGCGATAAAAATATGCAAAGGCTGAGCTTTTTTTCAACGGTCGTAGTACAGATATACACATGCGCATACGTATCTGGATACTCACATACGCGCACACGTATGTACATGTACATATATATATATATATATATACATATACATATACATATACATATACATATACATACACATACATAGATACATACATACATATACATGTACACAGAGGATACGCTTGTTTTCTCTTTTCGCCTTGTTAATTCAGTTAAAGTCGGATTCATAACCCTGGATCGTAAAGCACTAACCACCCACCCACCCACGCATACATACAGGCACGTGCGCGCGCATACATCCATACATTACATACATACACACACACACACAAACACACTGGAGTGCGATAAGTGTGTATCAACAATGTTTACTTATTTCATTAGTTGGTACTTTCGATCATGATGTCCCGGTTTATCGAAGAATGGGGAATAGGTTTTCTGTACTGGTGACAACTGGTGTATTATTGCAAACCGATTTTGTGTCTGCACTCTTTTGCCCGTACATCGACCTTTTCCTCTTTACGTACGAAACGTCGACGAGATATCGCGACTTGAGCACTTGAGAGCGTTCCTACAGCCGATCGAACGCTGTTTCTCCATCTCCATTCGTCCGTCCGATCGAATGCCTTCTTTCCTGCTGGCACTTCAAGCACGAAGTCGGTAGTTTGTATTCCATACAAACACTTTCGAAGCGAGGATACACGGTACGCGCTTCGCGAGAACGGCAATCGTACATCTTTCTTCTTGCACTGTTTTTCTGTCACTGTAACCGGTTGCAGAGAATTCGAATAAGAAACATTAATCGACGACGAAAAGAACCAATCTACGACACGACGACGACAATGACAGCACGCGAATCGTTCGTGTTTTTCCGCATCCGTGAAGGAAAAGTGTATACAACCTTATGACATCGAGGAACAGGGTAAACGAGGCGATCCCATCTGCGTGAGTACCCTATCAAGCCACTGTAACGGACCATTTAAATGCAACTCGATCCAACAAGGAGTCGATGTCACGGTTTGCCGACGATACGCCGCTCCCCAACCCTTTACGAAGCTCATTCTGATCGTGCACATCCGAGTCAATTGGTATACCGCTTCGAATCCTTGGGAAACCGATTGCGACAACAGTGCCGCGAACTCCTGGTTATTGAAGATCTTCAAATTGCAGCCTACTCGTCGGAGAGAGAAAAAAAGCGATGAAAGCGAAGGTCGATACCGAATGGGAAAAAGAAAGGGGAGAAGGGAACTACTTACCAGGTGGTATTTTACAAACTGTAGCTGGATGCCAACCGTAACGTTGATTACAATTGGGACTTTGTACAAAAATGCTCGAATCGGACAAACACTCGGCAAACACCTCTCCGCCAATGTAATAAAGTCTAGCTCCTTTACCGATGTGTCGTCTCGTCTGTTCGACGACGGTGTTCCGATTAACGTTCGACAGTAAACCCAGACAGAAACGTTCAGAGTTGCTAGGATCGGTGAATCCGTCCACCGTTATGCTCGGTTGCGACGCGTGAAACGTTTCGCCTACTCTCGTATTTAATTCGTAATAACTTATCGAACACCTTGTAAAATAAAGAAAAAAACACACGTATAAACGTTTATTCATATCACTTCTAGAATATGTTATCGCTCACCAAAACGCTGGTTCGCAATACATGACAGGTTGTGCATCGACGGGACTGGGAGACAAACGCGACAAAGACATGTTGTCGTTGTGATCCATGTTATCGCCATCTTCGCTTATATATCCTGGAGGAGGTGTATCGGCAGGAGGATCCATGGATCCAGGCGCCGGATGTGGTGAACCCTGAACGCTTCCTAGACTCCCGACGCTAGCCGGACTCGTTGCAGGCATACTCTGTAGGAAAATTAATTGATTTTATCATCGTTTCTCTCGGATACCAAGTATCGGTTCGTTCGGTGCAAACCTGCATTCCTTGATATGGGTTATTCGGTTGCTGCTGCTGCGGCTGCTGTTGTTGTTGTTGTTGTTGCTGCTGTTGCTGCTGCTGCTGCTGTTGTTGCTGCTGCTGTTGCTGCTGTTGTTGCTGCTGTTGCGGTGACTGCGGTATACTCTGTTGATTGTGATGCTGATGATTCAACGTTGCGTGGAAGCTCGTGTTTTCTGGCACGCTAACGCTGAGCTCTTCGAGGGAAGTGTTGTAAAGTACAGGCTCGTCTCCAGCTAAGTTATGTCGTGGCACGAGAATGGCTGGCAAAACTGCAAAGTATCGGTCTCCATTTACTTTGATGACAGGCAGAAAACGGTATAAGCGAAGCATAGAAAGATGTCCACGCTCTTTCATTATCCTAATTGAAGCGACGACTTTTGTCGTTCGCCGCGCTGGTCCAGCGGATCGCGCGGCAAATCGGAAGGTGTCACACCTACCTGGTGTTTGTATTCGTTGATAATGGTACGGGTTGACGCAGACTTCGTCCCGTTTCTGCGTGAACGCGTACTCGCAATGCTCGATCGCCCTTAGTTCGTGGTGCGACTGCAAATCCGGCCAGCGCCAAAGTCGGCAGTAGATCACGTGCGGCAGGCCTTTACCGCGTACTCCTTGGACACCGTTGTCACCGACACCGCCTGGACTAGGCCTTCCGTTCGGACAAACAAAAGGAAACCGCGATCGATTAGCCGACTTTTTATTTTTCACCTTCTTCAAAACGTCGGCCCTCGCCGCCGCCGCCGCCGCCGCCGCATCGATCTCGCGAATTATCGTTGGACGCGGCGGTGATCGCATCACGCGAGAACAAGCCAAACCTTTCGCACAAGTAAACAACGACGAAACGCCACTTTCCCCGATCGAGCGTTCTACCGCAAACAAAGTACAGTCATCGTCTCTCATCTCTGCGAAAGCATCGAGAGCTTTAAGTTAGGCTCTTCGCGAACTCGACACCACGCGACAGAACCAGAAGCGTCGTAAAACTTTTGCTTCAACGTACGCTTCTCCACAGCCAACTTCCTGTTGCCTCTCTCTCTATCTCACTTTCGTATTTCCCGACTCTCTGTGCCGTGTTCGCGTCTGCCGCGCCGGAAGCGGTGGCGCCTACCGACAAAAAGAAACTGCCGTCGTACTTTCGGTTCGATGTTTTCTTTTTCTTTTTACTCGACAGGGGTGAGTTCGCATCGGGCCCGTTGCTCCGTCATCAATTGCCACGCAACGTTTCCCTCCGTTCAACATCTTCCTACGCGTTCCCTTCAACGTCTCGGAATCAATTTAGCCGACTGGAGAGCGTGTTCGAGGGAGATGATACCGGAAAGGAAGGAATTGGTTTTCTTTCTTTCTCGCTTTCTCTGCCTATTTATCGGCTCGTTACGTGTAGTATACAATTGCAATCGCACGACACTACTCTTCGTTACATAATAATTGAGAATTCGCGCGTCACCGCCGCTATCATTCACCAAACTATCCGGCCAACTAATGAACGGAACATAGTAGAAGAAAGTATAGATTCCGAACGGCCTCCTAACTACCGCGTTTCGGAAGTGGGGAAAAAGCAAGCAAAGCACAGTACACCCGGCCATCCTCTACCCGGCAGTTACGCAACAACAATACCGTCGAATCACTGGCAACATTGAGTAACTCCGAAGATTGTGTATCCATCGGCAGCGGAGGGGGGGGGACGTTTTATCGACCGTTTTGAAAGGTGGCCGTATGCAGGAGACCGTGTGGCGTCCACGTCGAAACGTCGTCCACTATCGAACAACGATCGACCGATCCAGATTCGATCTGTACAATTGGAATTGTACGCGGATCGTTGGTTCTACGCCGGAGGAAAGAGGGTGTTTCGCGCAAATGACACTAAGAATAAGGGGAGGCGGATCCACCACAGTCTCGTTTCTTCTGCAATTTCACTCATCTTGCTGACGCACCAACCACCGTTCCAGTAGTAACTCGCGAGGACAGAGAGTCGAAATTCTTTCCACGTATGCATCAAACGAGAGTCGCGACTTAATCGAGTTTAATCGTCGCTTGCACCGACAACCAGACGCGGTGTGCTCGCACGTTTTTTTAAAAAGGAAGAAAGGAAAGAAAATAGACGGTACGTGAGCTGTGCACTTATTTGCACCGGCTCTGATATCTCTCTATCTCTCTATGTAGGTACACACGCCGCAGCGCACCGCAGACGCGTGTCTCCTAATCCACAATTTTTCCTATCTGAACGACGCGACTGTACGTAGAGGCGAAGCCGATGCCTGGTCAATGTCGCGACGAGAGACGGAGAAAAGCGGTTGACGGAAAAGAGAAGCGAAGAGAAAAACGAACGCCACCACGCGATAAATCATATACCTTCTCGAGCGAGAGCTACTCCGATTCCGTTCTCAAGTGTGTATATACGCACACGATGTTACACCGATAACCAGAATACTTCTCGGAACGAAAATGAAACGCTTTTGCGCGCTGTTCGTCGCCTTACCGAACAAATTTCCATTTTTCACCCAGGAAAAATTATCACGTTCCATGGATTTCGATTAAACACCATAGACTTACATAATTCTTTCGACGAAAAAAAAACTCCGCGCTACTGTGAAATCTGTGCCGTTCATTTTTTACATAAATACTCGTCGCCGTATCGATTGTGTTACGTAAACATCGATTAACCTAGGTACTACAGAAAATATCCCGATAATGCGTGTAATTCCACGATCCAAATAGGACAATTCTATCGAATAATACGCTCTGACCTCGTTACTCTACTATAAACGTTCCGTTCTTCTTTCACACGTTCACGAACAATCGGACAAGCATCTCCTTTTCTCCGACGAATTAAAAAAACCGTACCATCTTCCTTCTCTCTTTTCTTCTTTTAAAAAAAATATAATTTCCTCGAATCAGGCGACGATGTCGCCTCCGCGACAGGTGCTGGAACCAAATCGAATTTCTGGATGATATCGTACGCATATCTTATGCGCGATCTCGATCGAACGAGAGAAATTGCGATCGGTCGGAGTTGGCAAGCGCGCGTTACAGAAGGATCTGCCTTTCTCGATGACAGACTTTCCCTCTCTTCCCCGAATATCCTTGAGCGCGCGGCAACGTGGCTAGGATTACTATTAATAAAGTCGTTACGAGCTATGTACCGAGCTACAATCGATTTCGATTCCGACACTTGTAACTTTTATTCGCGTACACATCCTGATCCTAGATCCTAATCCTCTTCTTGATCTCGGCTGCTTTTCAAATACTCGTTAACAGCATCTCCAATTTCGCCGCGATATCCCGACGTTGTATATTAAAAAAGACAAAAAGAAAAAGAAAAGAGAGTTATAGAGGTATGATTTTATTTGCCGCGCGATGTACAAAGTTTACGTGATGTAACGCACAGATAAGATAGAACCCTTGTATTTACGCGTGTGCGACCGTTTGTTACAACTGCTTGACAAAACGCGGATTGCCCAGGACCGAAACTGTACGCGGTGCACGTATTATCCTCGCCTGAGCATATTCGAAAAGCGTAACCAACGATACATACAATGTACGTGTATCAAGAATATACGAGTCTCTAGCACGCTGGTTACTAAACGAAAAGTAGTAGACGACCGTGCAACCTCGCGGAAGAAATTCTCACGTAAAAAGATGGATCGCGCAACGACGTGACACACGCCTGTCTTTCATTCAGACAAGCGCATATTGCGATCGAAACGGGATAAGCTGGCTTATATTGATCGTCGATTTGGTTCGATCGTGAACCACGGAATGTCGACGAAAAGGAATCTCGTTTACACGGATCTTCCGTTTCGAGTATTATTACGCATCGTTCGCCTATCCATTTCTTTGCGATCGCATCTTCGTTAAGATTATTACATAACTGCTAAGATAACAATGTGCAATCGCTATGTGCAACTATCGTACACTGTATCGTATCGTGTAGTACCTACAAAAAATAAACAAATAAATAAACGTTCGTGATAACGCGTATATTGCTTTTATTCTAATGCGTGTGTCAAATCAGTGACTATTTTACTTGTAATCGCCGTAACTGAGAATGCGAAAGATCGACGATAATGTAATCAGCCGAGAGAAGAAAACGTTCTCTTCTCCCTCAACTCTTTTATTCGAAAAGAAAAAAAGTGCTACAGTACCAAGGCGAATTCTCTGACATGTGAAAATAGAACGTGTGTACGCGGGCAGATAAGCATTCGCGTGATTTTAGACCAGCTAACGCTATAGTAAAGCTGACAACGGAAAAACGAAATCTGAAAGAGAATGGCGTACATTAAAAATTCGAAGCAAATCACAAGGAATAGAAATTCCTCTTATTCCAGATTTCAAAAGTTCCTTCAATTTCAATTACTTTCAGAGCTCGCAACGTTAAACGAAATTTTTCTCAACAATTTCGAGCTACTCGTTAAATATCACTCCCTTCGAAATCTCGACACTTGGAATAAGAACCGATAAACATGTTACCTTCGCTCGTTCGCAACTATCGAATTTCCTATTTCGATGTTAAACCGTGTGTCGACCACGATAATTATAATCGAGATCATCGTAACGCTATAAGGAAAACATTTTCCAGTAAACACGTTACAGGGGGATATATGAAAATTTTAAAAAAATATTAGATACGATAAATCCGTGAAAAAAAGAATGGAAAATTGTTTTTCGTACGTAGAGATCGGCGGTAAGAAGAACTGTCAATGAATATTACAACTGTCGTGACATTATACGCACGAATACGTAATAGATACGTAAATATGAACAACGGCAAATAGCACACGCGAACGCTTTCTATTTCTCTGAGTTTCACTACGAAACGTACAAATAAATGTATCTTTGAAATTCGCCAAATCCTCCTAATGACACTATACGTATCGTGAAATAGATGCGAGAACGAACAATTGATAATAAGAAACGTACAAAATACCTACTGCATCAGTTGCAATATTTATGTACACGCAAAAGTATATAAAGTAAGCGTACCTTGGTATAGTAATGCACTTAGTGTTGCAACTTTGCGTAGTAATGGCCTTCTCGAGTTCGTCGAGGCCAGTGGACTTTTTTAACTTTTTAACCAGACTTTTAACGGCTTTTTCACTCCATTTGTCTTCTCCTTCGGCTTTTTTCCAACCCAACAATCGCTTAACGATAGGCGGGTTAAAGCTGGACAGCATCGAAGTCATGATTTGCGCTACAAGAATTGCGCGCGACCTGCATCGGGCTGCCTCGACGTGCCACGACACGAACGAATGCTCACTCACAATCTTAGCTACGTAACCCTACGTAGCGTTACTGTGCGATTAACGTTTACCGTGAACTGTTAAATCTTGATGAACACGAATTTCTCATACGGGCGGCGAAAACTTTGCTACAGCCGCCATATTGTTCTTTAAGCACAATCGAGGATACTCGGTGGTCTTCGGAAAATTTCGACCCAACCATTGAATATGTACCAAATAGAAAGCAATATCGCCACAGTTTTATTAAATAACACTTCACTTTTATTCATTTATCCGAACTTCCTTCTAATAGATTTCAATCTATAAAACAGTCCTTTGTACAAATACTTTTTCCAGTAATACGTTAACAATGCATGGATATTTTTATCTGGCAACAGTAATCATGTTTAATGATTTCATAATAAAATTATAATAGTGTGCGTATAGTATGCGTATACAGTCGCGTAAGATGGGTAAAGATTGCGTTCAATTTATGAATTATAACGATTGGTTGATTCTAAATATCTAACCTAACAAAGTAGCAAGTCAAAACTAAAGTGGCCAATCACACGTATTTTAAGCAAATTTTCTTTATTTCTTAAGTTATTTTAATGTAAATATATTTCCCGAGTATGTTTGTCAATTCTGACTTATTGTTAAAAACAAAAAGTTCTTTTATAATTTAGCAGGACTTTGATGAAGAATTATCGGGAATTGTTATTTTAGTAAACCAGATAATTAATAATAATTATTGAAAAGGTGTATATTTCTGTTTGTATATAAGTGCAATGAATCGTGAAGGTAAATTTTATTTTTGAAATTTCTTTAAATTTCATCTAAAGTGAAATGTTTTATGAGAAACATAAAGATTTAACGTAAATTAAAAGTGATACCGATCTAATTCAATTGCTTATCTTTGTTTTTTTTTTATTTTTAATCATTTCATACTACACTGAGAAATGTTGTTAAATTTGTAAACTAACATTTTTACATTACCAATAGAACTTTCCTAATCGGTGCTAATCTTTTTCAGAAGAGAGAAGCGAATCAGAAGAAGAACGTGAAAAATCTAAAAGTCCATCTGTAGATTCTCACAGATCGGCAGGAAGTAGATCCAAATCTAATTCTGCTAGTCCTTCTCCAAGGTTTTAAAATTATATCTTTCTACTTATATAATTATGACGTACAATTTGTATTGTAATTTTTAAACTTCTTTTTAGATCCAATCAGTCATCACCTGCACAGCCTAGGTCACCAGCTTCTGTACTTTCCAATGCTAATTCTAGAAAATCGTATTCTAGATCACCTTCACGTTCACCCTCAAGAAATAGATCGACGTCACCTTCTTCTGTGAAAAATCAAAGATCGTCTAGATCTAGTTCAAAATCTCTTGGAAGGAAAAGTATTTCAAGATCACCTTCTAAATCTCCATCACCAGAAGCGGATGGAAAAGTTACTCAAAGTGAATCACAGTCACCTCGTTCAGTATGTTCAGCAAAATCACGATCAAGATCTAGAAGTTCGTCGTTGGGAGAGTCTAGAAAAAGTTTTGATGCAGCATCTCGAGAAAACTCGCAATCTAGATCCCGATCGACGTCAGCTAAACGGAGTAACCCGCCATCCAAGTGTTCTTCTCCAAAAGTGAATTCTCGTTCTTGTTCTAGATCGCCTTCGCCATCGGCATGTTTTAAGTCGCGTTCTCGATCAAATTCCGGCTCTCCTTCTAGATCTCCTAAAGCAGCTGTTAGATCACGCTCTCGATCGGGTTCACAAAAATCTTCTCAAGCTCGATCTCGATCACCGTCGAATAGTCCCAGTCGAAAGTCGTACAGTAGATCGAGATCTCCTTTGCGTGAGAAAAAAGGATCAGTTTCTCCCTCTCCAAAAGCAAACCACTCACCATCCCGTATTAGAAATTCTCGATCACGTTCAAGATCAAAGTCTCCATCGGTAGATAGACCAAGAAAAGATTCTCCTGGTTCACAAAAAAGTTCACGTTCCAAGTCGCTTACTCCAGATGGCAAACGTAAATCTCGATCTCGATCCAGGTCTGGATCTGAATCAAGAAAACAGTCACCATCGATATCTCAGAAAGGATCCTTATCTAGATCACCTTCAGCGGATCCTAAGGTAACGAAGTCGCGTTCAAAATCAAGGACACCGTCAGGTTCAAGGCGTGGGTCAAGGTCTAGGTCTCAGTCAAGATCCGGTTCCAGAAAATCAATTTCAAGATCAAAGTCGAGATCTGTATCGGGATCACGAAAAGGATCACGTTCACCTAATTCGAGGAAAAGTTCTCGTTCTCGATCTAGATCTAGCTCTAGATCGTCTAAATCCCGATCTCGATCTCGTTCCACCTCGAAGGCGTCTCGTTCCCGATCACATTCTGGATCGCGATCAAAATCAAGATCGCGTTCGAAATCGAAATCAAAATCGAAATCTCGCTCTAGGTCCAGTTCGAAGGCGTCTCGTTCTCGATCGCGTTCCGGATCACGATCAAAGTCGAGATCGCGGTCGAAATCGAGAGCCCGGTCAAAATCAAAATCCCGCTCGAGGTCCCTTTCAGGTTCACCATCGAGATCACATTCACGATCGCGTTCTCCATCACGTTCACGATCAAGATCAGTGTCAGCTGCTCGATCTAGACATTCGTCGCGATCTAAATCAAGATCGAGATCTCGTTCAGGTTCAAAATCTAGAAGATCGAGAAGCCGCAGTGCAGATTCTGAAAGCGCTGTCAGAAAAAGAAATAGAGTTCTATCTGATTCTGAAGAAGAAGAGGGTGGTGTTAAGGCAATAAAGAAAACGAAACACGGAATAACAGATTCGGATAATGAAGCAGACGATGAAGTAACGGAAAGAAAGAAAGATGGGGATGAACAAGAGGAAGAGGGTGAAGGAGCGCAAAGCAAACAGTTTGAGGATGGTGCAACTAACCAGCAACAAGAAAACGAAGATTCCGACGATGGAATTATTGCAGAAGGAGGATTGTAAGTGAACTAGATATTATATTTAAAAAGTCATGTGTAGTACAAAAAAAAAAAAAAAAGAAGATATGTTACATTTATAGAAGTATATCTTAAAATTTAATATACATAATCTTTAATGTATGCCTACCAGGAATAGCAGATATATGTAAGTAACAGTATCAACGAAACAGTATTAACGATTGATTGTAACTTTTATATACATTAAACAATTTTGATGGCTCGTTGGAATTAAAAAGAACAACAAATTTTCAGAGATGATGCATTGTCAGATTTCGATCGTATGTTGGCTCGTAAGAAAGAAGAACAATCTCGAAGACGCAAAAGGAAGGATATTGATATAATTAACGATAACGACGACATTATAGCTCAATTATTATCCGACATGAAAAATGCATCAGAAGACGATAGAAAATTAAATCAACAGAATATACCAGCTACTAATAAAATAGCTATGTTACCGAAAGTACTATCACAACTTAAAAAACACGACCTCCAATTGGCCTTTTTGGAGCATAATGTATTATCAGTTTTAACAGATTGGTTAGCGCCGATGCCCGATCGATCCTTACCGTCTTTAAAAATTAGGGATAGTCTTTTGAAACTTTTGTGGGAAGTAAGTTTATACTCTCGTCATTTATACATTTGTACAAGTGCATGAAATAATCAAATTTATATTTCAGTTTCCACGAATCGATCAATCTTCCCTAAAACAGTCTGGTATTGGCAAAGCCGTGATGTATCTCTACAAACACCCAAAAGAAACTAAAGAAAATAAAGAACGTGCAGGAAAATTAATTAACGAATGGGCACGTCCCATATTTAATTTATCCGCAGATTTTAAAGCCTTATCAAAAGAAGAAAGAATGCAAAGAGATTTAGAACAAACACCTCAAAAAAGAAGAAAAATCGAAGATGGAAGTTCTTCCCAGAAATCGCAAGATATCAATAAAGCTTTAAAAGGAGACGCCAAGTATGGATTTCTGAAACTTCTATTATAAAAGCAATTCATGTTACTTGGATAATATGATATATC
>NW_017100190.1:473791-496749 GCF_001263275.1 Habropoda laboriosa | reverse complement strand
GAGTCATTAATTTGTATGATGTTATAACAGAGTACTAAGAAACAAATGAATAGATTTGAGAGGCATATGAAGAATTACATAGATAATAAAAGAATAAAAGCAACTAGGAGAGCTGTGGGTATATCTATCGAAGGTCGTAAAATGTCTTTGTAATAATAACAGTTTTTGACTTCTATGAGAAAAATGTTATAAAAGATTTGCAAAGATAGTGTAGCTATACACAAAAACGTACAATTTCGGTATTAAATTGCATAAGTTATAATTGTAACCATGATTGTGCTCAATAAAAATGTTCGATAAAAATTTTCGTATATGTTTATTTTTATGATCGTAATTATTTCTGTTTATTTCATTTTTAAACTGCATAAATTAGGACGGAAAGTTAAATTGTAAAATAAAACTTTTATATTGTAGATTTATAAAATATATCAACTCAATTTATGTCACATTAAGTTTGATAATTAATTATTTGTAACAGGAAAATTTTCCAGTGATTCTTTTTTCTTTTAAATCAGTTTTTCGTAAAAATTGAATTATATGTCACTAGAAAATTAAATGGCGTCACTTCCGACCTAGTGAAAGATGGCGTGATCTTTTTCCGGTTTATCGTTATATTCCACACACGGCAAAATGAAGGCTAAGGGTGAAGTAAGTAAATATTCAGAATTATGTTTAAAAAATGATAAATTTACCAACTGAGAAAGATTTTCTGCAATCACTGCACTTTTTAAGTTATGAAAAACTCATCTACAATTATAAGGATCAAGTTAAATTACGTATTAACAACGGCTTAACCTAACCAACCATGATACGGTTGCCGACACATGTTCAAATTATGATTTAAGGGTTTATCGTTTATCGTATTTTGTTAAATTCACACATGAAATGAAATAGATATTTTTGTCTGTATATATAATATACTTCCACTCGCGAAGAAGTTCATTGACTTCCTTTCAATATGTCAAATTTTATCACATGCATACACATCTGAATTTAATTGAATCCGTAATAGGAAAATTTCTTCTGTATTAAAAACATATTTTAATGTTTCTTTTGTAGTTGAAGGAGTTCGAAGTCATCGGTCGCAAATTGCCGACCGCAAAGGAAAAAACCACACCGTTATATAAAATGAGAATATTTGCACCTGATGCTATTGTTGCAAAATCTAGATTTTGGTACTTTTTGCGTCAACTCAAAAAATTTAAGAAGTCTACTGGAGAAATTGTTTCTCTCAAACAGGTAATTGTTATGTGAATTGAATGTTGCTAAACATTTGTATTAAATGTTTCCAATAAAATGCATACACATCCCATCTTTCAGATATCAGAAAAGTCTCCAGTTAAAATCAAGAATTTTGGAATTTGGTTGAGATATGATTCAAGGTCTGGAACCCATAACATGTATAGAGAATACAGGGATCTCTCTGTTAGTGGCGCTGTAACACAGTGTTACAGAGATATGGGTGCCCGTCATCGTGCTCGTGCCCATTCTATTCAGATTATTAAAGTGGAAGTTGTAAAACCAATAAATTGTAGAAGACCTCAAGTGAAACAATTCCATAATTCGAAAATCAGGTTCCCACTACCAAAACGTATTCATCACAAGAATCGTATGCCGCTCTTCAGTGTTCGAAGACCACGTACATATTTCCTTTAAATACTTTCAACTAAATGTTTTGCATATTGACATCAAATATATTATTCTAAACAAAATAAAAAAACATTTATTCTAATATCATACCCTTATCACTTATTTATCCAATTCATGGTCATCCTTATTCTCACTAGAAAGATTAATAAAATATGTATGTATTATCCGGCGAAGTAAACTTGAAGCTTCTGACATTATCACCTAACCAAATACATGTTCAACGATCAGGCCAACCTCACTACTCTTCGGTCTTGCACTGCCACCGTTTGAGGACAAGCTGCAACGTAGATAAGTAGTTCAGACAAATGATTTTCAATCTTACAATAAATAATTGCATTTTTTCATTTCCTCTGATATCGAAATCCTTTCCTTGAATCCTGTGATGGTCAGAGATTTCCACTTGCAATTCACACAAAAGGAACATTAACTTTTCAATGAAAATTATAAACAATTTCTAACTAATCTACTGCGTGCAATTGTCTATTCAATGCGTAATTAATATATTAAGTTGAATCATGCAACAAATTCATTTAATACTTTCAATAATTATAAACTACCATCTAAATTGTTATTTAACAAGAAACACTAATTATTTTATAATTAAAGTACTTGAACATTAACCAGAAATTTTATTTTACTGTCTACGTCATTAGTATTGTTGAACCCATTAAAAGTTGATTATTAGTATGAATGACCAGGATAGCAATAGCGAAGAGAGACAAGGATAGCACTAAAGAAATGAGTTAGAGAAGGTAAAGAATAGGGGAAGACAAGGATAGCACTAGAGAAATGTGTTAGGCATGGACAGAAAATTTCAAAATGAAACTAGCGCCATCTTGTGTTTGGCGACGCGAACAACGACTTTTTAATAGGAACACAGAATATAAACAGAGGTATTAGACAAGGAAAGCACTAGTGTGGGACAAGGAGAGAGAGAAACGTTTCCTATTGGCTGGGGGCCGCCATAGTTACACTTCCCACGGGCTAAATCAAGTCGGTCAGGGAAAAATCATTAATAACTCAATAATTACGATAATTTTGTGAACTTTTAGAATTGAAGAATAAATTATGGACCTTCAGCAACTTTCACAGATAGATTTCAATGCAATAAACCCTTTTGATAATTAGTTATTAAATATTGTAGTAGGTGTTGTCGGCAAATTAGGTTGGGGATACCGTATATCCTTCTTGTTTTTCATTAATTTTCTAACTTTGCACGAATAATTTGTACACTTTTATGTATGCGTTCGAAAGGCTGTTCCTTTAGCTAGTTTCTCCTGTTGATTTTAATGCATTAAACTCTTTTGATAATTAGTTATTAACAATTTTATTACGTGATGTCGGGAACGATACCGCATACGTTTACGGTTTTTCAATAATTTCATAGATTTCTACTAAACTCTCGTGCAACTTTCTATATGCGTCTGATAGGTAACTCCTTTGGCAATATTCTCGTATAATTTTTATTAACATATGAGGTTCAGTTTAAGAGTAATTAAACATTATACCAGAGAGTCCCCTATTAATCGTACTCGGGGAGTATAGTCGAATGTTCTGAACAATTGCTAATATCTAATAAACCACGTCACTCACGGCTACCAAAATTATCGAAGAATATAAATAAAAGTCCATTCTGCATTCTATATGCTTCAAAGTGCATAATTAATCACTCATGTCTATTGAAATAACGAAAATGCGTTACGATTGAATGCGACGGGTGTAATACTCACCCAAAGAATGTTAAATAACTATCAAACCATGAGGGATATGTTAATAAAAATTATATGAAAATGTAGAAAAGAGAGTTACCTTTCAGTTGCATATAGTTAGTTACACGAGAATTTAGCAGAAAGCTACGAAATTATTGAAAAACCGTGAAGGTACTTGACTTAATAATTAATTATCAAAAGGGTTTAGTGCATTAAAAACTATGTGTGAAAGTTGCTGAAGGTCTACACTTCATCCTTCAATTCCAAAAGTTCACAAAATCATCGTAATTATTGAGTTATTAATGATTTTTCCCTGACCGACTTGATTTAGTCCGTGGAAGGTGATGCTCAGGTGCCCGTCAGCCAATAGGAAACGTTTTCTATCTATCCTTCTCGCACAATATTGCGTTCTTTGTCTAATACCTTTGTTTATATTCTGTGTTCCTATTAAAAAGTCGTAGTTTGTGTCACTAAACGCGAGATGGCTTTCTGTCCTTGTCTAACTCTATACCTTTCCTTTTCTAACTCATGTATCTAATACTATCCTTATCTATCCTTATTTTTTTCCTTGTCTAACTAGTTTATCTAGTGATATCCTTGTCTACCCGTATTCCTTTCCTTGTCTTACTCATTGCTCTATTGGTAAATACCTCCACGAGTTATCCTTCGTGCTAAGCATGACTACTGACGGTACATTACCATCTTTCAATAAGAATTACATAAAAATTAATCACACAAATTAACTAAAAAATTCTATATTAATCACTCAAATTTTCTACTACACATTTAAATTAAAAAAATATTAACAAAATTTATACAGACTTAGAGAATTTTGATATGTTTAAGTGATTGACTTACACTACTTGTTGATTCCGTAGTTATTCCGTATTAGTCAATAATTTTTCAGACGCTCGAAATTTTTCGGAATACATTTTCGAGGGTATTTTCGTGAAATTGAAAAACTTCTTCTTATGCTTTAATGCTCTCTTATTAAAAATGATACAAGATTAAATAAACGTACAAAATATTTATTAAGCTGTATAAAATAATTACAATGTACTGAGAATCATAAACATGTTTAAAACATGAATAACATTCATAAAACATAAATGTTATTATGTTTTATAAGTGTTGCACAATTATAAAAAAATAAAAACATTCAATAACATATGTACTTTTAAAAAAATATAAAAAAGAAGTCTAAAGTACTTCCAAAGTTACACATTAACTTTCTTCTAAATATATTTATTTGAATACTTATCAACATTGGACGGATAAGGAGATTTTACATGATAAAAAATTTCTATTACCTAAGAGTTTTGTAAAAACGTTAAAAGATTTCAACAGTAAGCGATAGAGGAAAAATGAAATTTATGTTAGCGCGTGCAATGAATGTAACTTAAATGCCATTTCAATTAAATTTTGTGGTGCCGAATCCTGATAACACACATACAGCTCCTTTGGATGAGGTGTTGTATGCAATCGACCAACAACCCAGTAAGTTAGATTTTCCCATTCAAATAAGACACCGTATTCTTTAACAGCAATTAAACTCTTATTAATTACAGTTTTATCCATATCTGAATTTAACATTGTTTTAAACCTTACTGTATTATATAACAATTTGTGAATAATATGAACACATCTGTTAAAATTAACAAGAAAAGCATGATCCTTTCCTGAATGTTCTAATGGCTTTGAGGATAAAAGAATTCCTTCAACCATATCTAAATGTACATAGTGATATAAATAATTCTTATCACCTGTTGTTAATACCTTTGATGCTAAATATTCAGCTTGATTTAATAGATTTTCTCTTATATTAGATATATCCATGCTCAACATTCGACAGTCACTCTACAATAATATATTTTGTGTAAGTATATATATGTATATGCAAATAACATAAAGAAATGTAAACTACTTTAATTACGTTGCTTACTTTATATATATCAATATCAGAGTCACTATCGTCAGAATACCTTGATCTACTAACAATTTTTTCTCTTGTTACACGTCTTCCTAATATAGGCATTGCTTCATCACTTATTTCACTAACTCCACCTGTTCCTTGACTTAAAGAATCTTCTGATGTATGCAAAGAATATACTACGAAAAAAATTAAGTACTTTTTAAATTTACTCTTTCGTTCGTATTTGTAGTAAATTGACAGTTTTATTTACCAGATCCCAAGACCACGGGACATTCTTCTACATTACGTTTTTTTAAAATTGAAGGTATTTCTTGAGTTCTTTTATTACCACTTGAAGTATAAGACGATTTCACGTTTAAATTTTGTACATCTGTCGACTTTATAAAACCTAGAAGATTTTCTGTGATACTAGATGATGACTTCACAGAAACAGGATCTTCATAAGCTATTACTTCTGGTCTAGTGTTAGATTCAATCCACTTGGCTGCTAATGTTGTCACTCCTATTTTTTGTATATGCTTTAGAGTTTCTTGAGCTTCTTCTACGTAAAATACATCAGGGCCAATAGTTTCACTATGTCTATGAACAAAAAATGTAGAGTGTTATTGATAAAAATTTTAAAAGGATAGCAAAATTATGGAAAATTACTTTGCTGTACATCCACCAGATTCTAAAAGGACTGCCAATAAATCATGTCCATATCCAACGACAAGTAAGTACCATTTTCCATCGGGTACAAGTGGTTCATTGTTTTTATTATTTTCTATATCTCCACGATTACAGGAAGAAGGGTATACTTTTTTCCAGATAACAAGACTCTTTACAGGTTCATTATTTATCAAATTTAAAAGACAATTTTGTCTCAGGTAAGATTCTATGTCGATCAAATCTTTATGTGTTAAATGAGATCCAAGGAGATAATGTTTATGATAAATACAACTACCTAAAATTGTATATAGCCTTTGACAATTCATAGGATCTTCATTCTAAAAAAAGCAAAATTGTTTTACATTATTCACTATCTTTTATTAATTTACCACATTAATTTACTACATTTATTAATTTAATATATACCCAATCTCTGTAATCCATAGCTTCCATTTCACTCAAAGCAGCATCAATCTGAATTTGTGCATCTCTTGATAATTCTATAAAATTTGCAACTGAAAAGGTACTCCTAAATTTGTAACTTTCCATACTTTCAATATTATTATGAATTTCCATGCAAGAAGTAGTTAATCCCGAATTATTCACATAACTTTTTATATCTAATAACTGTTCAATAATTAAAATAAAAAAATGATCTAAAGAAGAGTGATTTTCTTGAAGTGTAAAACATTCTGTTAATGATTGGTATGTAAATTCTAAAGTTCTAACTATATCGCCCGATAAATTAACAGCTTCTTCAACACTGCAACTGTAAATATTGGAAATAAAGTAAATTGAATATATACTTATTTTTACCACAGTATATAAATATCATGCAATTATGGCTTACCACTTTTTTGGCAATGCTACTAGAAGTAACTCATCATTTTGAGGTGTATAGACAATGTGAATTTCCTCTTCTGCTACCTGTATTGTTGTACTATAAAAGTTGTACTATAAAATGTGATTGTACATATGTTACACAGATTATGTATTTATGTAAAGTAGCATAAGTATTTAATCATACCTAGTAGGCTGTTGACCTCCTATTCCTGGTAATAAATGATTAAGAGTTATAAAAGCTCCTCTTGCTGTACATAAAATAGAGTGTATATTTTTATTTTCAGATCGAGGAAATGTATATAGAACACCTTGTAGTTCTGGTCCCATTTCTGAAAGTTCTGTAGTTCGTAGATACAATACACCAAGTGGATAATCTATTATGGACTGCATCAAATCTTTACTTTCTTCCCTATTCATTAGTCTTTGTACTAACACAGATTGCTAATAATAAAACCAACATATTATCTTTTGATATACTATATTCTGAAACTATCTACTAAAAATTTTAAAATATAATTACCTTTGGACAATTTAATCCAGACAATGTTGCTGTAACATCAACACCTGCAACCCTTTGTAATTCTAATGTTACCTAAACAAAGAATAGAAATTAACAGTGATGAAGTATTTTATATTCTTATAAAATCCCGTAAATTTTAATTCTTACATTTGTTGAAATAGTTATCTCAGATAATATGTGATCTAAATTTTGATATGTAACATTATTTGAATTTACACTTCGCAACCAATCACCAATTTTAATATTTCTATTCTTCATTGCTTCTCCATCTGGTATAAATCCAGCAACCATAATTCGTGTTTTATCTGAAAACACTCCTGGTATAATTCCAAAATATGCTTCGCACAGTGTAGCTCTTCTTCCTAATTTATGTCTTCTATTTGGATCAACCCATAGTGTAACTTCTCGAATTTCTCCTGCCTTGGAAGTTTACATATTTTTATATAAAATAAACTTTAATAGAAGAAATAATTAAATATCAACTAAAACCATTTACTTGAAAATCTCTGAAAGTGACTTCTTTAGTTGTATTTCCTTCTTTTCCTGAACTTCCTATATTGTTTACTGTGGTATTCAGATTGCTTTTTTTATTTCTTGTGCTCAAACGTTTACTTTCCTTGCGTCTTATAAGTTTCATGAGTTTTCCAGCTCTTGTGCTACGACGCCGTATCAATTCTGGCTGAGAATCTCGTTTTATTTCATTAAATGAAAATTGTTCATCATTTATGTTATCTAATGCAGATTCTACATAAAACAGTTCTCCATTAGGGTTGATTTCCGATTCCCACTCTGCTGTGGAACTATAACAATTTAAAATGAAGAAAAAATTATACAATAAAATATATTTTAATAAAATAAAAACAAAACTTTAGTTACCTATCTGTGTCTGAATAATATGAACCAGTACTTGATCCACTGTCACTTGCCCACCAATCATGTTCATTATCATCTATTGTATTTTCCAAAGGACAAATTTGATCGTTATATTTGTATTGTGATTTTAGTAATACATTCTTAGAACTTGCTTCATCCATTTCTGTTTAACCCACTTATGAAAATTTATGAAACACTTTCTACAATGCAGTTACGAGTATTGCTTCAGACGTTTACTATATTCTACTTTAACACAATCTATATATTGTTTCCCTGAACTGTTTAAAGAAAGGTTAGGTCAAGAAATTACCTATGCATTTGTGAAACTTCGATGCGTACATGTACCGGTGATTATGAAAGTGGTGCAAGGCTTATTTCTCGTTTTCAAATATTTAGACTTTTACGTTTGGGCGTATTGAAAAGTATTTTTCCATTATGGAATAAAATGTTTCTGTCATTGCAAAATTTTAAGAGTAACTTGTGCGAAAATATGTCTTTTAAACCTTTGAACGACTTACACCGTTTTCAAAATTAATAGTACATTTTGTGTTGGACTTCGATGAATGGCACCGACGTATTTGTAGTAAAAAGAAATCGAAATTTCAGTAATGTTTAATTTATATCGTTTATCCATACAACTGTTTTTACAAAAATCACATATGAACTAAATCTGTAAATCTTTACAAAAATAACTTGATACTTCCAGGTTTCAATTATCTTTGTTTTTTCTTTTTTTAAATACATCGATGAACAGTGAACAACATAGGAAATTACATTATTAATCGCTACATGTATCAAAGTATAAGTAATTGGTCGGATTTCTCATTAAAAAATAAATATAAATGCTTATTTCGCCTATTGACATAAAAACATTATCGAATCGATTGTTTGAGTCTAGTAGCGACAGACTTTATTTCATGACTCTCCTTCTTTTTATGCGGATCAGATTGGAAACATTTCCATAGTCTTAAAGTTTCATCAGCTCCTGCACTAAGTATTGTAGTGCCATCAGGAGACATTGCTAAGTGTAAAACTCGACTAGAATGTCCTGTAAGTTCTGCAACTTTCGTCATTACGGGATATTTCCAAATTGTTAACTGATTTTGTGCATATCCATGACCGGATACGATCTCTTTATACGTTGTAGACCAAAGCAAAGAACATACCTGTGACTTCGTATCTACCGTATTTAAACACCCACCTATTATACGAAAATTAATACAAAAGTAGGATTTAAATTAAATCGATATTTTTATTATCATGTATGGTAAATGCACGTATCTAGTCGTTCTTTTCTTTACCTGTATTACAATTCCAAAATCGAATAGTTCTATCGGCAGTACCACCTCCGCTGGCAAGAATATTGTTCTGCCATGGACACCATGCAAGTGCTTTTACAGCAGCCTGATGTTGATTTAATGAATAAATTGGTTCAGTTTGTGCATAACTCTGTCCAGGTATTGATGGCCATATTTGAAGCATATTATCATTACCACCACTTGCTAAATATTTTCCATCAGGTGACCACTTTAAACCACATACTTCTTGGGCATGTGCGTTAATTGTTGATATCAGGTGGTCCCTTTGTCTAACATCATGATGTACTATTTGTCCTGCTCTGTATGATATATGTACATACATGCATAAAGTTTTTTATATATATAAACAAATTATATGACAAAAGTTCATACCTGCATCCACTTGTCAAAACATGTGAGTTCCAAGAAAGAGACCCAACTCTAGCTGCATGACCATTCATTACACGTACCCTTTTTGTTTGACTGCAATCCCACAATTCTGTATTTCCAACTGTAGTGCCTACAGCTAAATAAGGACCTTCTTGAATCCATGCAACAGAGCAAACATAGTCATTTCCTTCTAATTGTAATAATTGTTCTATTGTCCCTGTTGCAGCATTCCACAAATATACATTAGCACCTAATGCTACAGCTAAAATATTACTCTCTGACCAATCAATCAAATTCAAATCTGAAATATGATTACAAATTTGTATTATTGTTTGGTAAGAAATATTACACATATACATAATGTGATATAAAATGTTCTTACAATAATCATCAATAATTTCTGGAGCATCCAATATTCTATCAGGAGTTTGTGGAATATATCTTGTAGAAGCTTTCACACTAGCTGGTGTCTTACTTTGACTGTACACAACACGTAATGGATTTTGATAACCTTCTGGTGGAGCTGGAGCTTTGTTTTGATATGATAAAACTCTCATGTTATTAATATCACCACCATGTAAATTTTCTGCTATAAGTCGCTGCATTTCCCTTTTAGAAGGACTTGCATTGTCAATTTTTTCTTCATCTTTTTCTACATTTGCTTGTTGCTGAATCTGAAATGAAAAAACTTCACATTTAATGAATGTTGCTGTTATATTGCGATAATAAATCTATACTAAAAAAAAAAAAAAATAAGTACCTTATAATAACCAAGATCAAAATTAGTAGTTGATCTTGAAGGAATAAATCTATCACCACCACTAGGTGTTTTAGCTGGTGTAGAAGAAGTATAACTTAATTAGATAGTGTTCAGAAAAGAACATACAATTTTTCTTATTTAAAAATAACTATTCTGTATTATGGATATTACAATAAATATTTAAAAATAATATCATACTTGGGGACTTCTTAGAACCTTTTGAAGGTGTTTTTTTAGTTCGAGTATCACTCTTTTTCGTAGGTGTTTTCCCTGCAGTGGTATTTACAAATGATCCATTTGTAATTTTTCGCGATGCATTAATACTAAGATTGATACTGCACATATAAATAATTATAATGATAAAAAACCCCTCGTTTGAAAAAACATTTCACGTGTGATAAAAACAAAATGGTAAAATAATACCTCGAATTTGATGTTTCTAAACATTTCTTTTGCCAGCGTGGAAGTGGGCCCTTAATATTTTCGTCCATACGAGTTAAATTGTTTATTTCTTTCATATATTTAAGATGAGACATTACAAGGACCGTAACAACGATTTAATTAAAAAAAAATAACAGATAACAGGTAAATGAAATTTTAAATATTAATTAAATCGGAAATTTTATAGTGTTGCTGGATTTCAGATAATTAAACTGTTTCACTTTAGTTTTAAATTCATTAAACGACAAAATTGTTTGTGAAAGAAAATACGAAAAGTTTATAAACGCGATAACGAGAAAATATTATGTCACATTAAAAAATACCAAATTCTTAGACCATACATACAACTTGTACTTAAAACGAACAAAATACCGGACATTTAAAAAGTCCGTTAAAATTTATTTAATGTAAATTGAAATATTTTTATATTCAAATAAAATATGTAAAATATTATAGATGTACACATTTTGAACACAACAATATAGCTAACTTCATAATTCTTTTAATATTGTACTTTATCCATTTGTTCTATACATTGTATTCAGAAAAGTCAATTACAATATGGGATACTTATACTAGAAACTTTTTTATATCAGTTAAATTATATATACATATATTTATTTGTTAAATAATACTGTAAAACACAGTAGTTTTCCGAGTACTATAAACATTTGAAAAGTAAAAAAAATTGAATATTTACATGTTTTTAAGTGAATTCTTCGTCACCAAACAACGCTTTCTTTAATTTTTTTTCAAATGAAAAGCTTTGTTGCTGATGTTCCTTTAAACGATTTTCAATTTTTCTTGAATTATAATGCACCTGCATCACTTGACTTTGAGTATTTTTACAAAAAGTTGCTAATTGTTCAAATTCACAATCCTTTCCTTGAGACTTACATAACTTTCGTTTCTTTACCACTGGTTCATTAATATCATTTCTCACTTTATTTTCTTTTTCAGCTTCTTGAATGCTACGTTTTTTTGGTACAATCTTATATTCAGCTAGTAGATTAGATTTTAACCACCATGGTAAAGTTCGAAAGTGTTTTATATGTTTTTTATTGTAAATTACTTTTAAATCTTCATCAAGGAGATATACTTTTTTCTTAATAATGTATAATAGAACATCGATAAAATTTGATACAGTTGAAATCCCAGTTGTAAGGAACAGATTACTTAGCATGTTACAAGATATTTCATCACTGTCAGATGTAAATAATGCTTCTTGACAATAAGTTGTTATACTTTGACGAAATGCATCACTGTTATTTATAGGCCATGCATACCTAGAATAAATAAAAATCAATTAAACCAAATTCATAAATATCATTAAATGTATTGCAAAGAATATATATAATATTCCTTACTTCCATTCTGGCAGTTTAAAGCTAGACATCACTGCTTCTAATTTTGCTTTATAATCTTCATTTTTCCAAATATCGTCAAAGTATTCATAGCCACATGGCATTGTATGTTGATCTTTAATAAATTTCTTAAACTCTGGAGCAAATTTTGTATACATAAAGGATTCTGCATCTAATATTATACCTATTAAATGAGTAACTGCTTCATTGTGTAAATCAATTATAAACTTGGGCTCCTCCAAAGCATATAGTAACTTTTCATTATAGGACGAATCATCAAATATTCTGCAAAAATATAAAGGTGCTGTAAACATTGATAAAGTGTAAATAGAAAAAGATAATTAAGTAACATTTCTTTCATTACAATACCTCAGCCATAATTCTTCTGTCAAACAGGTATCATAAATATTTTGCAAATAATCCATTTCTAATGGATTCTGAGGTGATTTATTTATGGATAACCAAAGTATTGCACTTTGAGTCAAATTTAAGATTGTTTTCTCTGTAAAATCTTTTTCATGCATAATTGTATACATTGACAAATACCCAGATGTTAATAATTTTTCTAAACAAGGAACAACTTCTAAATATATTGTATGTTCACACTTGGAATCACCCAAAATAATAAATACCAGAGGTATAGACATAAGCCTGTCTCTTGATAATACAGTTTTAGTTAAACGTTTTACAACGAACTTGATTTCTTCCGAAGCATCGGCTATAAATAAAAGAGCATCTGATCCTGTTAAATAATGGTCACTAATTAGACCCTCAAAATGTCTGATACAGATATGTAACATCTCAATTTGATTTGGTTGGTATAATTTTATGACAGAATCCAGAGTATAATCATCAGGACATAGGTACTGATTCATTATTTTTTTATAATGCCATAAAAGTGCTTTGTTATGTAAATTTGGCCAAGAAATAACTAGTTTCCAATAACAACTGGAATGTATATTACTATCTGAAAACTTCAAGTTTTCTTTAATAGCAGTATAAATTATAATTTCAATTGGTGCTAAAAATTCAGAATAAGGTTTAATCCTTTTCTGTTCATCTCGTTTTTTGAGCATACGTTCAATAACTAAATTTTGTTTTTTAGTATATAATAATTTTGCACACTGTTCACTGGAATGCTTTTGTAACCATACAGGTGTGTTTTCTAATGCTTTTCTCTGTTGTTTCTTCCTTATTGTATTACATTTCCATATGTTGAAATATTTAATAATTACTCTATTCTTTATTTTCATTGACATTTCATATAATTTTTGCGTATTAACAATTTCTTCTTTTAATATATTATCACAAATTTCATAAGTAACTTCATTTACAATCTCATTATTAACATCCTCACTAAATGTGTTGCAACTATGTATTCTATTTATTTCCTCCTTCACTATAGTAGAGCAACATGCTTGTATTATTTCTGTTTGCACAGTATTTAAAATTTCTTCAGCAGTTTCATTATTTTTTTGCATTTTCATAAGAAATTCTTGTTCCTCTAATTTTAACTTCTCTGCTTCTTCTTCCTGTGAAGCTTGTTTTTTTACTTCTGTTGTGCACATAAGGAAATTCTGCTTTACTTTTGAGGTATCCTTTGTCACAGTAATCACAGGATTTGCAATGTTTGATGATGTTGGAGTAGTTTGCATACTTGAATATGTATTGGAAAATACTGTAGAAGGTGTAACATTTTTTGAAAATATGTTTCCTTGTAGATTTTCTGAAAACATATTCTTATTTGCAGGTGTTACAAACAAAGGTGTACTACTGTTTAATGGTAGGTCAGATTGCTTGGAAAATATATTAGAATTTCTTGAAGTTGTTAATGCAGCATTGAATGCATTATATACAGGAGACTCGTTTGGTTGTTGTTTCGGTATTAAATTAAACGTTTTTAAATCTTTCTGATTTTCCATTTTTGACTTCAATGATGCATTTGTGTTTGTTTGAAGTTTACTCATATGTGGTTGAGTTTTAGAGATAAAAGAAGTATTAACATCAGATATTATGGTTGTAAATATATTTGTATCAGCTCCAGTAGTTGAAATAGACTTTAATACATTAGTATATTCATTAGTAGTCCTGTTTGCATTATTTCCAATTTCTTCAGAAGCTGATACTGATTGCTCACTTTTTACTATGTTTTCATCTATAAATTCATATGGATCAGCTGGAGTAAAATTAATATGCTTATTTTGATCTTCTGCATTAATGGAATCAGGCATTAAATAACCATGTGAATCAAAACTGTTATGAGGTGTATGAAATTTATAAGTTTTTTCTGGCATTTTCCTTCCTGCTATACATTCTCCAATGGATAAATGTTGCACATTTCTTTTAGATTCTATTAAATTACATGCTCTGTTCTGTTTTATATTTAATACAGGCATAGTAAAGTTTTGTCGATTTAGTAATACATGTAAACCATCTTTTGAAACATTTAGTCCTACTTGCTCACAAAAGTAAATAGCTTCATTTTCATCTTCAAAACCTAAGATATCAATTAATTCGTATAATGGATATGCTGTTGATGCAGTTCTACAGTAAGCTTTGACTAGTACTGATAGTGCTTTTAATCTTACTTGATTAAAGTATCTTAGTAAGATGCAAGCATTTAAGTATGTAGTTTTTGAAACAAGTTTAAAAAATTTATAATAATTATTTGATTCAAGAGCAGAGTATATTTCTAATGCAAATTGAACTTCTGATGATTTTTGGATACATTTTGGCAATCTTTGTAAATCCCACATAAAATTGCCATTGTTCAAATTTAATAAAATAATATATGCCCGAAATTCAGATTCATTCTTACAATTAATTCCCTTTACTCTCAGATCATGATACATGTACTTCAATGATTGTAAACACTTTGTTAAGTTGTCAGAATTTATTCTTTTATCGAAAATAGATGGTTCTTCTGCGCAAAGTCTTTCAGAACATACTATGTGAAACCTAGCACATTGTTCAACTAACTTAACACTATCTGTGCAACATAATTCTTGCTGTGTTATGTCTTTTCTAATACTCCTTGTTCTATCCCACAAGAAATGGTACCATTCTCCCAAATTTGTTCCCTGTTGATCACAAAGATTTGCTATTTCATGAAGTAAATAACTCATAGTCATTTTCAAAGATTTCACTGGTCTTAATTCATGTGCCATTGGCTCTTCTTGATCTGCAGAAGACCTGGAATATTGTTTGACTGCTGTCATGTGATTTATTCTATATTCATTAGTTTCAAGCTGTTCATATAAGGCTACTTGTCGTTTTGATTCACGCATTAAACGTTCCTTTTCAGGACACATATCAGGGCATGTACCAATCATTACTTTAGCTGCTGCTAATGTATGTGATTTAACTTGTTTCATTCGCATAAGTCGATCTCTTGCTTCTAATACCTTATATTTATCTTCAGAAGTATATGCAGGTTGTTGAATTATATTTTGTAATTCTTCAATAGTAGCATTAGGTAACAAATCAGATATTTGACTATCAGATTTATGTTTTTCAGATTTTACAGATGCTTTTTCTACTTTTACCGATGACTTTGATATACTTTTTAATTGTAATGCTTTATTTTTTTTAGTTAAAGTTCCATCAAAATTGTTTCTATTATTTAAATGATATTCCAGATTCATCATAGAGTCTAACTCTGATTTAATTTCATCCTCAGATGATTTAAAAAAATTAGATACAATTTGTGACACAATGTTCTTCTGTAGATCTTTTTTCTTTGTAGGAGATTTTGGTGATGTATATGACTTTGTCCATTCTACATTAAATTTTTCTCTCAAATATTCACCACTGTTATTATAAGCTACATTTGCTTCTTCTTTAGTAGCATAGACAACAGTAATTATTTGTTTCTTGCAGCGAATGGTAATTTTCACAAGATTTCCAAACTGAGTGAAATATTCTTTTGCTGTTGCTTTTGTAAGTAATAATTGTGGTACATTTGTACATGTTATTGAATTTTCCGGATTAATTTTGACAACTTGCGATCTGGAATTTTTCTTTAATTGTTCAAACATTGCAGTGTCTTTGATTGCATGTGCAAAGACATTAACATCTGGTTTGTAAGAATTTCTTAATATTTTCGGTTTATATTGTTTTTCACACATATTCGATTGGAAAACAGATACATCTTGATTATCAACTTGTGATACTACTGTTGGCACAGTAAAAGTAAATACGTCTTTTTTAACATCAGACGCGTCTGATACTTGCTCCAAACTAATCCCAAAATTAATAGATTTAGGAGGATTGATTATGTTTGGTTTAGAAAAAATAAATGTCTTCGAAGCTTCGTGTTCTAATGAAATTATATCTTTCTGAATCCTTTCTTTACACTCCATTTTTAGTCCCTTCTTTATAGTTTTATACAATTGATATTAAAGACGTCATTCCGTCCAACGTTTTCCAGTTACTGATACGTACGTACCTAGGTTTACATTATCCTGTTTAAGTATGGCACGGGTTAGGTTATGGTCGTTATTTATTACACCACCAAAGATAACCAGGGTAATAGAATGTACTTATGTACTTATGTACCCATGTATGCGCAGAGTTTATAAGTTTGTTTAACTTTTTTATTAACACATATAATTTAATATACAAATACAACAATGTATATATAAATACAAAATATTTAGTAAAAACATTACGAAAATATATAAAAATATATTGATTTAAATCAAATTCAAAATGGAGTAATGACAGTTTATAGAAAATGTAGGGAATTTTCATTTGGTGGAGTGCATTGTTTTACCAGTAATCGTTGTTCGGTTTATCCCAAATAAAGACAGTGAAAATTATCACGACAAATTGTACTATAAATACATAACATTAACTGTATTTTAGCCTGAGACTTTTATGCAGTATTAGTGAACGTTTTACAATGTTCATTGTCCTAGACATTAAATTCATACATTGTCACCAGTTAAATATTACGAGTGCAACCAACATGGCAGTGTATTCGGAAGCTACCTTTCGCTCTTATGGCGGATAATAATGTTGGTATATGTAAAAAAATAAACGTTTCATCAATATTTCATAAGACGGTTATATCTGATTAATAAAAAAAATTTTAATAATATTCATGAAGTAATGAATATTTGAATGTATAATATAACCGGAAGAACTCTAAAGCGTAACCGATCAGCCATTATCAACTCACGATTGACCAAGTTTGAATCTTGTAACGGTCGTGTATGTAAGTATAAATATTTTTCAATATAGGACATACCGCTTGTATGCGGTGTTCTAATTGAGAATTCACATTTGTCAAATATCCCATGCAAATGTAACCGTGCGTAGGTAGATGGATCCAGTTTACCTTTACTACACCCACTCTAACCTTCTGTGTGTTTATACTTATGATCTTTGATTGTGTTAATTAAATTGCATCCTTTGTTATATCGGTACACTGATGACAGGCTTGCTCAGTTGGTATTCACAATATCAGTTAATAAGTACAAACCAATGATGGAGGATACAAATGACTTATTAGTATGTGCATCAGAATTTATAAAAGGTAACAAATTAAAAAATATAAAATAAAATAAAATAAATAATGTGAAGCTTTAGTATAGAATTTAACTTGCATTAAGTATTATTTAAGTATTTTCAAAATGTAAGTTGTATTTTTTTTATGTTATAGATCGATTATATTTTGTAACATTAAAGGCAATGACAAAGCCAAAGAGTACTCCAAACATTCATTATTTCAGTATCGATGATGAATTGATTTATGAAAATTTCTATGATGATTTTGGTCCATTGAATCTTGCTATGTTATATCATTATTGTCAAAAAGTTAACAAAAAACTCAAAGCAGTAACATTAAGAAAGAAAAAGATTATACATTATACAACCATGGATCCAGCAAAGAGAGTCAATGCTGCTTTTCTTATAGGAAGTTATGCTGTAAGATACCATTATATTAGTTGCATTTATTCTCTTAAGTGTTCATTTTGTTAAAGAAAATATAGTTAATAAGTGTATATTTTTTAGATATTGTATTGTAAACGCACAGCAGAGGAAGCATATGACTGCTTAAATAGTAGTCCTAACAGTCCACCATTTATAATGTTTCGCGATGCTTCTCTGGGTACACCATGGTATGAAATATCCTTAAGTGAATGTCTTAGTGCCATATACAAGTGCCACAGACTTGGATTTTTTGACTTTCAAGATTTTTGTGTTAAAGAGTATGAATATTTTGAAAGAGTGGAAAATGGAGATTTAAATTGGATTGTTCCTGGTAAATTCATAGCATTTTGTGGTCCTTATGCTAAATTCAAAATAGAAAATGGTAAATTCAGATTTAGATTAAATTGTGTTTAATAATGTTCTTCTATCCCTTTTTGATTTATTATTCTTATGTTTTCTTTTCCACAGGATATCCACTTCATGCACCAGAATCATATTTTACATATTTCCGTTATAACAATGTAACAACAATTATACGTCTCAATAAAATAATTTATGATGCTTCAATCTTCACAGATGCAGGATTTGATCATAAAGACTTGTTTTTTCTTGATGGTTCAACTCCAACAGATTCAATTATGCGTCAGTTTCTTAAGATAACAGAGAATGCAAATGGTGCTGTTGCTGTTCACTGTAAAGCAGGACTTGGTAGAACAGGTTCACTAATAGGCTGTTACATTATGAAACAAATGTCTTTAGCTTGCAATTTAAAAAGTAGTATTAAATTCTGATACTGAAAAATTATAAATTTTATATTTTAGAAAAGAAGCATATCTTCATTCATTACTAAAAGAACCACTACAATCACAAAATGGAAATCCAGTGCATGAATATGGAATATACTCTATAATTGGTAAACCTAAAACATTTTTGTCTAATCTAAAAAGTGCTCATGTGGCGCAAGATAATGTTTCGGGAATAATGCATCGCGTGGATGGAATTACATTAGATGATCATATACCTGCTGCAAGCACTAGTACAACTAAATATACGACTTTAACTCAGGGTGATAAATTGAATGAAATCAAAGCAAAAAGAAAACGTTTACCAACAAACCATGCATCCCTTAATAGAACTACTGGGCCACCAACATTAGTACAGTAAATATCATAATACCACAGTTTAACTTATTATCCATAATAAAGCAATAATCAATTTACGAATATTATGTTTTCAGTCCTTACTTAAGATCATTACTACAAACAAGAAGTCAGAAAAGTACAATTAATACATTAGCTGGAAATAAAGAGAAAGATACTACAAAAAGGCTTCTACCTAGGTCTACTACAACTATTGCTAAAAGGTCAGTCGACTAAGTTTTCTTATTTAATAATTACTCACATTTCCTTATATTTATTATTTTTTTGTAACAATTTTTTCTTTTATTTCCACACTACTCTCTTTGATTTTGATAACATTCTTTTTTACACAAAGTTTTTTTTGTTGTACCAAGTTAATTAATGTATTAAGTTTGATTTATATTTTAACTATATTTAGCTGCTATATTAAAAATTATAGAAACAGTTGGCTGGTCAGCAGTACTTGTGATTCACCTCCGCGTCGTGTTAAATCAACTAAACCAACAACACATATCCATAATATCAACAACAACACATCTACCAGTACTCGGGTTACTTCAATGTCCGTATCAAAACCAGTAACAAGGGCTAGTATAAGAACTTCCTGTATCGCAGAAACCCCTACTACAAATTCGTCTGGCAACAATTCGGTTACGCAACCGCAGCGAGGCATGAATATGATCCTCAGGTCTGCAGATCGAGTAAATCGCTATCATTCTTTAAGACAGTAAGTCTCGGTAACTGTTACTCATAAAATTCTATTGAGTAACAGTTATATAGCTCTTATTAAAAGTTCGTGATTTGCACCTTTTCTTTTATTGAAATAGTCAATTACATATAACAGCTTTCCCATTTTTCTTTGATGCAATCTCTCAATGTTTAAATATGTCATGCATACAGTAAATTATGAAAAATCTGTAGTAATTTTATTCATCAAAGACTTTACATTTAAATAGCATATATTTTTATCAACCTTTAATTTTTTGCGTATATTATACAGAAAAGGATGTAAAACCATATCTAAAAATCTTATGCTTGTAACTAACATTAATTTGCATGTAGCTTGAATTTGTGATTACTCTTAAATAGTGCATGCATTGACAAAAAATTTTTGTTTAAGGCATACAAAAATAATCTCCAAAATGATATAAAAATAAAATGAAATAATATTCTTATCAATTTTCGCTCGTACAATTTTTAAATAAACTACATTTAAAGCTTAGATATTAAATAGCACGTGAGATGGCTAACAAACCACTAACTATTTGTTTCTGTGATTTGCAGTGCGCGTACGACCAAAAGTTATAAAACTGCATTTATTAGATGACTAACCGATATTCTCAGTGGCATTGGAGACGACAATCCGGTAACACGAACATCTCGACAGCGTAGAAGATCGCACCGCTTAAATCCGATCATTCAGTAAAACTATCTTATTGATCTCCAATCTTCAACTTGAGCAACTATTGTTTTTATCACGATCAACGAAGATCAAATAGATCTGCAACTATCATCATAGCATTTTCAAGGTAGTTACTTTATGTTTATCTTTGTAAAGGTGGATTATAAGTTTCACATAGTAATGACAAAATTTGTACTTTATACAGTTTTTAAAAATTCTTCCATATTCTGTGATATGTTGAACATTCGCAGAAAAAATAACGTGATTTTTATTAATTTTACTTTACAACATTATCTTTCTGCTGGACAGGAAGATAATATTATGGACAAGTGTCTTCAAATCATTTTAAATTTAAATATTTCTATTTTCATTATTGATTGCTGCTTTTAGTAAACGCTTATGTACTACTATTCAAACTAAAGTTTTATTGAAATAGTAAACAATGATATTGCTGAAGTGGAAATCATGTAGAATTTTTTTTTTTACTTTTAATTGCATGCATTGCTAAGCACTCACACACAGAAACTTTTATGTGAAGCCAATAATATTTTCTATTTTTTTTTCTTTTCATATTTCGAATCATTATTAATGATTCAATTTGATTTGAATTTTGACTGACATACAGTCATTCTTATCAAGCATTATCTTCTATTATTTTAAATAATAATTAGAGTGGGTAGAAACTGAAAATCCCAATGTATATTCTTACTTACAATTATGTGATTAACATAATTTATTTGTCTTCATGTAAGAGATAATATCTATACACGAACATAATTCTTGATCATATGTCTACTGAAGTATAGAAAAATGTTATGTATTATATAGATTTCTAAAGTTTAAGTTAAAACAGTAATTCGTGATGATTGATTATAGTCTTTATAACTAAGCACATCATAGAAACTTGTTATTGTGCTAATCATATTACATATATAATATTCTTCAATGAGAAGTTGCAATCATAATGTAATAAAAATGAATTTATGTGTAGGGCTTACATAAGTGCTACATAATATAAAATTGTATAACTAGTATAATTATGCTACAATTTTAACTGCGTCTTCGGATTATTTTGCTTGCTAATATTTACGTGTAGAATGTTGTACTTTCTACTAAAATTTGCTTTTATTACCTTACATTGTCTTTGATACAAAACATATCAAGAAATGTGATTGAAAGAATAATATTAATGTAATGAAAGATCTTTTGAAACTGTGTACTTTGTCAGTATATCTTCTAATGACGCAGAAAAAAAAATAGTCTTAAAATTCGAAATAAAAGCCAATCATTTTGATTTATTAAACATGAGTACATTTGAAAATAATTTTAAATCCAGAGTATTTATATTTTTTCGAAGTGATCCGAGGACCCAATTAAAAGTATTAATTTTCTTTCTGTAGCCTTGTATACAGTGTATATATAAGTGTAAGTTTAATATTCAAAATGTTGTCAAATATAATTATAAAAGTAATATGATAAGTTGTTACTGTTATAAGTGTTTAGGTATTTTCACGCCTCTTTTTTCTAGAAAAAAGCACTGCTTTTGGATGTTCTTAACTGTAGCAGCGTTTATATAGCAAAATGTCGAGCCTAATCTAGATTTTCTGGCAAACCTTTTTACTTTTTAACACTACTCTTTGTTTAAAGTATTTTGCTAATAACTGTTTGTGCACTTATAATTATACACTTTGATACATAATTTTATTCTATATTTGAAAATTACAGTTTGATAAAATCATTTTTTTTTTTAAATGTGCTTGAAAGTACAAAAAAAACGTTAGTACATTTTTAACTTGTTTATATCCAAAAAGAATATCATGAACTTTATTATAATGTTGATAATGGAACATAGAAATATTCTCACATGGTTATGCATGGTAATGCATAGTATGATTTATGTAGAATTATTGTTTCATTATTTTTATCTGTAGAATGTGTAATTAAATTATTAAATGTATCAGTACTAATGTGTAATACGCGAAAAAATGAAAAGTTTAATTAATGTAGACTTGTCTCTGAGAAGAATGTAGTTATATACATAAAATATAATA
>NW_017100190.1:473332-473593 GCF_001263275.1 Habropoda laboriosa | reverse complement strand
TAAAGAAGGCAAAATATACTCTCATAACAGTATACTAAAAAAATTTTGTATTTGTAAAAGTTAGTGTATTTTCAAATTCAATTTTAGTTGATTATCATTTGTTTTATAAATAACGTGCTACTCGCATATATGTATGAGTGTAATGACATGAGAGGGAGAGAAAGCTGGTTGAGTGTGTATACATGAAACCAGTTTCAATTTTTGCCTTAAATATGCAATTAAATGGTAGAAAAATTTTTTCATATATTTTATAAAGCAGAA
>NW_017100190.1:468737-473316 GCF_001263275.1 Habropoda laboriosa | reverse complement strand
TAATTAATTCAAAAAAATATTTTAATTTTTATATTTCTAATTTAATTTAGGGTATAAGGTATATTATGTTGTAATGTTACAAACATAGTATTATGTACTGTACGATAATTTACTAGCAATAAAAATCAAAATGTAACATTATTGCATTTTGATTGAAAAAATATTTTTATTCATTGTTATGATTATGTTAAAGTTTAGTGTACATCAGCTTCATAATATAAAATGTCCATGACGTATTATTTAACAAGTATAATATACAAACTTTTTAAAGTTATATTAATTGTTTAATATGCTTTATGTACACTCACGTGCAAACACACTTTATACTATGTTATACATTTAATAAAGACTATGTATTTTACTTATTTTTTAAATATTACAATTATACTGTATGTCCTATTTAAACTGTTTCAGAATTTCTAATACTTAGCTATTTTAACTTCCGTAATGTCGCTAAAAATATTAAATGTTTCTTTGCCTATTTTACATTTTATATTAAATATTCAGAAAAAGTAGAAAGAGAATAAAAATTTGTATTCAAATTTATTTAGATTTATACGAATTATTGATATAACATGAATGTTATGTGTAAATCGTTAAAAAATTAAAGATAACACTTAATTTATGTAATTAGTATTATCTAATTAAAAAATATATGCAATATGTAGCAAACACTACCCAGTGGCTAGCAAATCCAAGTTGTGACCACTTTTCAATGGTATGAATGTAGCTGTACCCTGTTTCTTGTAATTCAGATGTATCAAACATAAGGCCTAAATAAGCTAGATGAAAAATTGATAGTCCAGAAAACATCATATTTGTTAAGAACACCCACCAAGAATTGTGAGTGTTATATGCATGTGTACATTTATTTTTAGTACATTGTTTTGATGCGATACACGCATCGAAAATGTTTGCAAGCATAAATCTTAATTGAAATTCTACAAAAGTATAAAATCCGAGGCTCAGCAAAACTGCAGCCAATTGAAAGTTTAATCCATGTAAAAGGGCACTTGTTAAGTATGTCATTGTTACAGCTCCAAATTTTCCTAAGTATTTAATATTGGGACGGAATATATCTAAAAGTTTATACACAGATATTTAATATTTAATATCTTGAAAATGATTAATGATGATATTTAAATATATATGAATGAGTTTAAATGAAAATACATACATGTCTTTAGCCAAAAATGCATTGGTATATTCCAACAAATAACAACATGTACAAGTGAACGTGGAAATTCTATTTTGAATGGTTTTACTATAGCACTTAATGCAAATGGAAATCCTCCCAGTAATAATAAAGTGGAAGCAATGTAAGAAATAAAATAATGAGACATTCTAAAAGATAATGCATCTCTATAAGCCAATAACCACCTAAAATAAGGAAAAGAAATTAGTACTTGTTATAAAGAACAAGATAAAATAAAACTATAATAATATTTACTAACTTCCAAGAATTATCCATGATCATCCACTGTGTCCAACAGTTTGAAATAGTCAAAAAAAGAAAAGATATAAGTGCATATTGAATAGCATACAATATCCACCACTTATCCTAGTATTAAGTAATGTTATTAATGTCAATTTTTTAATTATATTTGTAATAAAAATATGAATTATGATGATAATTTTGTATACCTGGTTACTTATGTAACGTATTGATATGTAATCCTTAAATGACATCCATGGACCAAAAAGGCATGTGACACCACAAAACGTGTATCCCATATATGTATAAATGCTGGGTAAATCATTTTTATCAATTTTATCTATTGCTATACTAATTGTTTTCATTGCCATAGTCATTACCACACTTCGTATTTTATGCCATATTATAGGTGGCATGGAAAATTCACTGAAAATTAAAGACTGTAGAAAAAAATGGCTATATATATTTTGTTTTTAAAGAAGTTATTTTTGGTTGTATAACATACCAATATGCAATAATAAAAAGTGATGGTAAAAATATTCCTAAGCTTTTGCAATATGTTTTAGGTATGTATAAAGTGATATATGAAATTATGCAAAGTATTAGTAATGTATATAAACATTCTGCTACATAATAATGAATATTATATATACCAATCAACATTGACAGTATATGAAAGGTTTTATGTGATACATGTTCTGTAATATTAAATTAAAAATCAAACGTTTAATTATGTATTTTATTGCTATGTTTATATATTTATTTATAAAAATATATCTTACGAGAACGAGCGCACAATCTAAATAAAACTGTAGTAATAAACAGTGGTAGTATATATGAAAATGTATCATAAACAGTTGGACCAAGGCAATATTGATATAATTCAAGCAACGTTTCTCTTTCCACATCTTCGTATTCAAATTCATATTCCGCATCTTGTAAATATTCGTGTCCCATAAAATCACCGTCATCATCGTAAAAAACTGGAGCTTCTACATCGTCCATCACAGTAGAAATCAAATTGCCGGTGTTTTCACTGTCATAGCGGTTTAACGCAAATCATGATGCCAACAGTCTGTTTATTTTAACCATAAAACCAAAAATTATATATTATTTTAAAAACCATGCACGAATAAGAAAATAAAACTAAATTAATCTTTATTGCGAGCTTTCAAATTTATCGTAAGACCACAAGTGTAAACATTCAAATTTACCTCACGTAAACAATAACCTCGAATTGTATCTAGCATTATATTTTACTTAACTTTATCATTATTATTTGAATTTGTGTGTTAACGTAAAGAATCATTATCCCAAAAATTACAATAGTTCTTACTGTAAAGTGAAAAATAATTTATTCAGTAATAATATATAACATTGTAAGTACATTAAAGTGTTGAAAACATGGCATGTTATTATACTTAAGATATTTAAATATGTAAATATAGAAATGGCTACATATTATGTTTATAATTTATTTATTTTATTTACATCATATGCATTGGTGCATACATTTAAAATAACAATTAGTAGTAAATACTTCAACATTTAATAGTAAAAATGAAATGTATGGAAATGTTAACCTTAAAAGTCAATTATATACATTGTAAAATGAAAAATGTAGTTTGCTTCTTTTAAATTTACAAGTTTTATACATTGTTTTACAAATTTTCTTTTTTTGTAATTTTGAAGAAGTAATACTTCAACTTCTTTCTTGAAGCTACTACTACAACTTCAAGATTTTGTAGTAGGTATAGAACTAGTCTCAGGTAATAATCCTAAAGTTTGCAGGCAAATCTGTGCTGCTTCTGCTTTAGCTTGCTTTTTGTTAGGACTTGCCACACTTGGCTTATACTCAATTCCATTTACTTTAACCTGAAGTATTATATTAAATGTAAATAATATATGCAATTTAAAAACATAGTAATATACAATATAAACTAGTAAAATCGCATACTTTAAAAAGGAAATTTTTTCTGTGGTCTGGTCCACATTCAAAGCACAGTTCATAGACTGGTGCACCAAGCTTCCGCTTTGAACAATATTCACCCAACAATGATACTGGATGCTTTCCTGTAATACATAGATTTAAAGTGACTCATATTATATCAAGTTGCTAAATCAAGAAAATTTTCACTAGAATATACCTTCTAAAGTTTTAATTGCTGGTACTAGTGGCTTTGTAGCTTTTCCTACTTTTTGTCCAACATCTTGTTCTGAAACGAGGCCTCGTTTATCCAATTTTACTTCAAGCTGCAAGGGCTCAAGAGTACCTTCTTTATTTTTTCCCAAACCCTCCCCTGGTCGCCAACCCATCTTCTGTAGTAAAGCCATACCCATCCCACCCGAAACAGGCTGTGCTGATACTAATTGATCCTAAATAGTTTATTAGATTAAAACATAATGAATTTTATAATGTTAATGAAATTAAAAAATTAAAATAACAGCAATATATGATAAAAAATAATAAAATAATGTAATTATTCTATGTCCAATCATCATATCCCAACATAATAATTGATTGTATAAAGTTCTAATATTTTGGGGGTGAATATACTTACCAAGAAAATCATAAATTTGACATCACGCCGCTGAAGTTGTTTCTTCTCTGACGTAGCTACGTGCCTGTAACAAACCCTCAGGTGGATGCAGACTAATGCTAAATATCCCAGCTTTATAAACAAAAGATACAGTAACTCCTGATGAAATCCTATGATAGGAAGCTGATGATAATTAGCAATAATCTCACAAGAGCCCATTATATAAATGAATTTTGTGTGATCAATGTTTTTAAGTATCTACCTTTTTCTATTAACGTGTTTTAAATATAATATACTCCTAGAATTTATTCATCTCTATTAAATATAATAATGAAATGTATACTTTAACAACATAACACAAAAATGTATAAAATAATGGCGCTCCTGTGTCCATGCAGACACAGAATCTACTTCTGCAAAAGAAATAGTCTGTGCCTACATCAGTTTCCATCAGATCTGCTATAAGAAGTATAGCTTCAATCTTGATAGAGACTGTACCTGAAAACTTGTTACAGGCAATATCAGTATCGGGCAATATATTGTTTAAAAAAAGAAGAAAACAAAGTATGAAATTGCAATATATATAGAACACATAAGTGTTAAT
>NW_017100190.1:452457-468666 GCF_001263275.1 Habropoda laboriosa | reverse complement strand
TTAAAACAAATTTCAATAATTAAATAAATATAGAACGACAAACAGTAAGATATAATTATCTTGCAAATAATACTGTTACCTTACGAGCCCAGGCTTGATAACCTGAAGTAAGTTCTGCAGGTGAGAGTACTTTAGCTCCTGTACTGCCAGTAAACTGACCTGGCATTTGTTTACTTTCAGCCCAAGTTTTCATCTGTCATTAAATATACAATATGTTAACTACAAATAAATACCAGTATTAATACAGTACATTTGTAATTGTACATAATAATACCTCATTCTGTGCTCTGTACATTTCATTTTGAGCACATATATCATTTGGATTTTCCCTTAATTTTCTCATTGCTGCTAATCTTTGAGATACTATTGAACCAATATCTATTGGCTGTAAATAAAACAGTAATGTAAATGCAAGTACATCTTTAGATCAATTGAAAAGAGTCATTTCCTCTATATACCTCTGTTGCTATTGGATGAGAGAAAACTGTGGATTGTGTCGGATATATAGAAGTAGTTGTAGGTATTACAGCAAGAGGTTCAACTGAACTGGAAGGAGGTATAAATTGCTTTTTTGGTTCCGGTTTCTTTGGGGTAACTGGTATCCATTCACTTTCTAAATTAAGGAAAATTTATGAATAATTAAGTCAATGAGTCAATAAACACATCGACTATAGTAATGAAAATTTTACCGCTTTTTCTATGATGTTGACCACTTGATACAGGAAACTGTAAACGTAATTGATTTGATGATTCTACAGTTTTTTCTTGGAATGTTTTAGTGGGTAACTGTTTTGCATCCTAAAATGTTACAACAATTTCATATAAATGAACTATTAATATTTATATCATATTAATTTTATTAAACGTACCCTAATATTCATTATAATAGAACTAGGACGTCCTTTAAGAAGAAAAGGATGATGGAATCCTTTTTCAGATTCACTTCCATCTTCTTCTGAAGAAATACTAGAAAGTTCTCCTAATGCTTCAGATTTTGATAATGATTTGCAAAAGTCTGAGATAAGAAAGTATATTTTTCACATTATTGAAAAACCATATTTTTATATTGGAAACCATAGTATATACCTGTGAGTTCATCAACTGTTTTCCCACCAGCTTGAATTGCAGCAATAGCTTTATCCTGTTGCACTAATGGTAATGTTCCTTGCTTAATCATATTTATTGCATTCCTTCTTGCTATTTCCAATAATTTTTTTTTATCAATTTCTATCCGTTCCCTTATAAAGTATACAAATTCAATATTTATTAATCAATTCAATATGTAATTATATGTCAATATGTTGAAATATTTTTAAACATACTAATAAAGAATTAATACTAACTTCCGTTCTCTACTTCTACTTCGTCCTCGAATATACTTATCTCTGTTTCTATCATCACTACGACTTCTGTGTCTCCGTCGTTCTTTACATTTTAAAGATTCTCGTCTATCGCTGCTTCGACTTTTATTGTATCTGTCTTTACTTTTGTCTCTTCGTTTATCTCCTCCTCTGCTTCTACTTCTACGTAAATTAGTACGTGTACGAGATTCAGATCTTTTCCTTTCTTGTGAATGGCAATTGTTACTGTGTTTAGTATCTTTGCTTGTTGCAATTTTACTGTTATAATTATATGCTTTTTCTTTATATACATTATCCATATACAATTTTGATTTTTCTAAGCCATCCATCCTTTTGTCCACATCTCCTAATCTCTTCTTCTCTCTTTCTCTCAAAATTAATCTTAAGTCATTCCTTGCTGTTATTTCTCCTTTTGAAGGACTCAGTATTCTATTTTCTACCTTTTCCAAAGTTGGACTTAAGGTTGGTGATCTGAAGGAAGTGCAATGTATTGGACTAGGACTTAATGTAGGTGTTCTATTATCTGTACTACTATCAGATAATTCACCATCTTCCATTCGAGCTGCCTTTTCCTTTTCCTTGTTTTCAATTTCTTTTACTGTATCATTATAAACTGTACTGTTCTTAAGATCTTTTATTAATATTTTGCCTTGAAGTGCTTGCTTTGGTTTTTCTATATATGAAATAAAGATAGTAGAGTAACACTATAGATGTTGATGAATTTAATGATAAATTTTCATATACAATAAAACTTAAAGAAGAAAAAGTTATTTAAGGCAAAAATATTTCTCAAAATTATTATTAACATAATTACTACAAACCAAGAATTTTAAGTATTAATTGTTCTTCAAGTTCATCTTGATTTTTCTTTGAAATAGGTGGCAATTGAGGGCTATCTGGTTCTTCTGCAAAGGTATTTTCTAATTCTGCATTTTTTTTACTTATCAGTAACTTGTCAAAATTTTCTACCGTGTCCATATTTTTTTTCTCAGGTCCATTATTTTTATTATAACTTTTCTTTTTTACACTGCTACATATTCCATCAAGTTTCACCATTTTATTTTTGGGCTCATCTGAATCTGATGACCGACTTGACTCATTTTCATGTTTTCGCTTTGCTTTCTTTTTATGTTTTTTCTTCTTTTTAATATCTACTTTTACAAAAACAGATTATGTTTAATTATAGATAATATACACACTTACCTACAGTTTTAGTTATTAACAATATTTTGCTATTACTTTCAAGATCACTATTACTTTCAGAAGAATTTCGTTTTGACTTTTTTTTATGCTTTTTGTCCTTATGTTTATGTTTCTTTTTAGCCTTTTTTTTCTTAACCTGAGATTTATTAGACTTTTCAACTTTAATATTGGCATTCGGAACTTGTTGATCAGTATTCTCCGATGATGCTATTTCCTCTTCAGCATCAAATGTGCTAAACAATTCTGTTAATATCTCATTTGATGATTTTTCTGGTAATCCAGGTTCCGGCTTAATTTTTATTCTATCAACACCGACAGTTGTAATTAGATTTGCAATATCAAACAAGTCTCCCATTACTGATACTTATTCATTTTAATAAATTACAGAAAACAAAAATATTAAGTTAAAACTTTTGCCGATTTAAGATATTAATATCCATTACATTCTATCGTGTCATACTATCGTATTGAACTATCAGTCGCCATTCTAGTATTTGAAATCAGCGACATCTCTCTTGCTAAAATTGTACACAAAATATTTAATTCGTTGTATTTATGTATAATCCAACAAAAGTATCTGTAAACTTAGTATATAATATACTAGAAATTTAAGAATAATTATTATGTACATAATGTATCATACAGTAACAGTTTTGTTTTGAATATTGGAAATGTTGTATTACGAAGATATTAAATAAATATAAGCACATAAAAATACAATATGTACATTTAAAGTAACAGCATAACGTCAGAAACTTTAAATAGTTACTTGACCATAAAAGTCAATTTTGGAAATTGTCTAATTTAACGATTTGAGTTTTGTTATGTAAACATAAAATTAGAATTACCAATTTAAATTTCTATTGTAATCATTTCTATACATTTTGAATGGCAAATATTACTTTTTATGAAATTAATTGTTTGAAAGAATATTTATATTAAAAGTATTATTAAAGATTAATGATTTATCACAAAAGGTTTGATTGAAGAAGAACAACGTTATTAACATTCATTTCAAGGTAATAATAAAGATAATGCACTTTTTTATTATATCTCATCATTACAAAAGATTATATAGTGTATTGAATTTTTATAGGATACATAAATGTATGTACAACAGCGAATTAAAGAGGCAACGAAAAAATTAGGCAAAACCTATATACAGGGTGTCTCGTTATATGTAACAAGTACAGCAGGGGTAGATTCAGCATGTTAAAATAAGAAAAAAAAGTTCATATAAGCGTATACCCGATATTATCTTCTTCGTGCTTATAAAAACAGTAGATCAATATCCAATGATATTGTATCTGTCTATTTATGAAAAAAATTGTTACAACACAAAACAAGCTGTAATTCAAAAATAAGGTCGTATCGAGCATATGTTTATATACATTTTCTTTGTTATTTTAGTGTACTGAATACACTCGTGCTGTATTTCCTACATACAACGAGACATTCTATATATTGAGAATGCACTAAAAATGTACAAGAAATTGCAATAAATAACTAATAATGAAAATGTGTAAATTATTTTAGACGCAATGCAAAATTACGTGAAGTTTAGTAATTTTACATGATTAATGATTTTCATGAAATAAACGAATTTTATTAATAATTGTATTTTTAAATAAAGAAATAATTTTTTACAAAAGCTAATTTTTAGTATTTGTTAACATTCAATTAAATTATTTCTTTCATTTGACAAATAAACTGGAAATTTAAGTGGAAGTAAATACTATAATTGCATGTAGATTCATTGCATAAATTGGTAATATATTTGTGATCCTATATTCTCCATTAAAATTCTATACTATTTCTGATAAACTTATGTCTCAACAGACAAGTTAACGTAATATTTCAATCATTTATAAACATATTAACTGGCAAAAAGGCAAAATCACAATGTGTTATACACCCTACTTTACTAACTTCTAAACCCTTTAGCCCTACATCAAATACTTTTTGAAGTTATGTACTATACACGTTATATATTTTTCAGTCATGATACACATTGAGAAAGAATTTTCTTATATATGCATATGCAGATTCGCCAATAATGTGAAATAATGTGCCGATAATTTTAATACTCAATAAAAGATTAGAAATCTTAATTAACCACCAGAATTTTTTATTGAAATCATTTAAAAGCAGAATTAAATGTTCAAATTGAAATCTGATAAAATTATTGTTTAATATTTATATAATTTAAGACGTACTGAATTGCATAAATAAAATTAAACGAAAGAGCTCAATTATCGTATTCCATTTTTTCATTAAGATAATGTACAATAATGCTAATCATAGCCAAAAGCAAGTGCTTAGAAAAATTCCAGCATTATTTATTCATTGAATGTGAGTACCTATTATTTTTATTTTTTCTCTGCATGTATTAGAACAAACAATTTTTCTTTACTTTTGATCTTAATGTATACACAATGTACACATCATGTTTTGTAATATAAACAAGTTTTTTGAGCATAAGAGTGCTAAAGATTTTTATTAAGTGAAACATGTAGTTATTATACCCTAGATTAGTTAAGTCGAATCATACATTTCAATGTTGTTATAAGATAGATGTATTCAATTACCTCTGCACACATATCTTAAAAGATATATTTCATAGACATTTAATATTATTTTATAACAAGATACATTAATGTATATTACAGATTAATAATATCAGACATAACTAAACTAGGGTACCGGAGTAGACATTAATTTTATTAGCACTATAATAAAATAAAATGAATTGTTTCATTAAATTTTTATAAGTTATAGTTGTTAATTTTTACTCTGTTTGTCATTATGTAATATTAATGACTAGACATCATGTTTTGTTGCTATTTGTACTGTGTCAAGCACACGTATTTTGTTGTCGTTTGGAATGATACAATAATAGGGACAACGTAACTTATGAATGTGCAAATAGCAACATTCAGTTGCAGGTACAGCTTACATTAAGTTTCAGACAAAATTCATCTGAAAAATTTATTATTGAAGACCAGTATGAGCAACTATCTCATGACTCCTCTACTCGTGATATGTTATGTAATTTATAAAAAATACTTAATGTATTTATATTGTTTATTTTGATACTTAACATTCATGGACAAATTTTAGAATACCAAGAAAATTCTTTATTTCTGATATACTGATTACTATGACTTGTATTAGCATAAACCTTATTTTCTTTCTTCATGTACTTGTAATATGAATATCACACAAAATTTTTAAAACCTACAACAGAATTTTTATAGCTTGTACCCGCAGACTGGTATGCTACATGAGTCATGTCATTTAGTGCAGTTCGCGATACATTATCGCTACCAGTCATGGATGATCGTGTGCAGAACACCATAACAGAAAACATACGGAAAACTAAATATCACAAGCTATGGAATACTATGATAAGAAAGCTCGTACGGTCATCGTAACAGGTTCTCTGCATACTGCACAAGATGTCATGCCAGGAGCACATTTAACGCAAGCAACTATATGTCCACATGGTAAAAATACCACTCCTAATTCTCCATTGTAACAAATTTTACACATCCTTGCATCATCTGTAGGTTTATTACTCTGTGCCTTTGTATTTGATAAATCTTCTGCACTTCCATTTACAGATTCTGTATTATTTCCAATACTCTCTATCCCACTATCTTGAGAACTTGATCCAGGTTTGCTTCTTGCTTCTTCCATTTTATCTGCTTCTATACTTGTAGGTTGTACCTTCTTAATAAAACTGGGTAAATTCATCTGCATTGTTTCCTGAAATAAGAATAAAGTAGATAAGTATGTTACTTAACTATTGTACTAGAGACCAAATCTAGTAGCTTAAGGTGAAGTGTTAAAAGATAGTAGCTGACAACATCTTTTGAAATTTGACCTCTAGTATAATTGTGCATATAACACAGAATATTAAGCTCATATACTTACTTCTTTAGAAGGTGGGGATATATGCTGGCCTGTTATTTTATTTACATAATCTAGACCTTGAACCATTAGTAGATAATAACACTTAGAAAACCATTTTGCATGTTGCTCCCAAGGATCATCTTCTGGTTCCCAATCTTTCAAACCACCTCCACAATGATAACACAAAGTTTGATCACCTTTTCCAGTATAATAGAAACCTGCATCTGCCAACTGTTCTTTTGTATGTGGCATAGACTTTGGCCATGTTTCAAATGTATGCAGTCTAGCATCATAGCTAGCATATTCAGGATGTACTGGCCCTTTAGGCCTTCCCAGGCCTAAACAACTAAGTTTAGCAGTGCTTGGTAATTGTAATTCTGTTGAAAAATTCTGGTTATCAGGACCAGATGTAGATCGGTACTCTATGCCATATGGACTACATACATCTACCCCTCTTGGTCTTGGTGGTAAAACTGTATTAGGATCTACTCCAATTGGTACATTACCACAGTTCATCATTCGAATAAATCTACACCTTGCCGACCAACGTTGATGGTCAATCATTGGAACATCACCTTCTTCCCACTGACATATCTCTATTTGACATTCAAAACATCTTACTTTATCACCTTCACCTGTGTAGTAAAATCCTGCAGCTGCAAGTTTCGCAGGTTCCACATATGATATAGGCCAGTTTTGAAAACTTTGGAGTCTAGTTGCTTCAAAGTGATAATCAACATTATCCACTTCATCCCTTGATACATGAGATGTTACAGAAATTCGTGATATTAACGGTGAATTTGTCGAAGTTTTAAAATTTGAATCACTTGTTAACTCTCTGTGCTTGATAATATCAGTCATCTTATTTGAGTTATTTTTCAATCTTTAAATCTGTTACAAAAAAATGCAAAAATTATTAAATGAGGTACTTCATGACTTTAATTATATTACTTTCATCAAAGCACTGTTCGTTTATAATCAGTATTTCCTTTGCAAGTTAAGTAACTCTTACAGTTGTGTAACACCACTTTATTAAAAATTAATAAAATTTAATGTCAATTTAATATGTTACAACTATAGAACATATGGAACATGTATGTATAAAAAAATGCTACGCGGAGTAACATAGCGTTGCACATTTATGGAACATTGTGTATGTTGTATACGACACGTATCCGATAAAAAAGAAGGAAGATGGGAGGGGAAGGAAGAAGGAGAGACAGAGGATGGAGGGAGAGAGACTCTAAAGATTAAACTCGCTAGGTGATTGCAATGCCGTTATGATTCGTGAATGACGAAGTCTCATGGACTTTTCACAGTACATAACGTTGAAATGACGCAGCCTACGTATCGCACACAAACGAGACTTCCGAGAACAAACTTGATTTCTCTCTTGATGCTTAGAGTCCAACACACGTAAAGTTGCAGCTGTAATACACACTCATACTGTTCACCGCCCTGTGCAACGTTGCCGCTTGTATGGCCCGTATTTGAACTTCTCTTGTTGCATTACACCGCTGTATACTCATGGGAATGAAATGCATGAACAAGGGCGTAGCAACTTATACTTTTCTTAAATAATTTTACCTCAATGATTTTATAAACTTATTACAAAGTTGCATGTATCTAAGCAATTTCTTGTTCCAATTTATAATTTTCAAATAAAATTTTAAATGTTATAGTAAATATACGGTATATGTAACTGTACATCGTAACAATATACACTGATTAATTTATAAAGTAAAAGCCATTAAAGTCCATGAATCTACAAGCATATGCGAAAGGTTTTAGTCTGGTAAGAATATTTTGATAAAACTGCAAAAGCTCAATTTATACAGGACGCTAAACCGGTTTATTACAACTCTGTATTGGAAATCTACAGTGGCTCCTTTTCTTCCCCTTTTCGGATCGCATACTTGTCTAATAGTCTACTTGTATTAAATGCGGTTATAGTTACAAATATAGTAAAAATTCTAAAAGTATTGAAACATCACATAAGATTCAGAGAATCAAACCTCACCAACTTACTTAACTTTAATACATTTTTCTCAACAGAATATTGTTTTATTCCGATAAGATTTTTTTCGAAATTTGTGCTTTGTAACATGTAACTTTTTTATTTAATTAAATATGATTTTTGTGATATGACGATAAATTAAAAATGTAACCTTATTTATTTATTTCTAAATGTTATTTCCAAAATGAAGGAAATATTTTTCAAAAGAAAGTGAAAGAAAAGGGGGAAAAAATTGTATTTTCGTTGATTTAGTCGCAGAATGGAATCTTAAGTTAGGCTTTGAACTTTCACATCTGTTTCATTTGTGACGTCTGGCAACAGCGTAAGCAAGAGTAGGGAAGGGGAACAACGCAAGTTGGAATGCGAGGAAGATGCGATTCAAGAAGCAAACATAACTTGTCACATCTTTGAGGTAGTAATGAAACAGTATGTCTTTAAGAAATACGCCCATTGTATAAATTATTCTATTTCTGTATTATTCAAGTGTTATTTTTATTTAAAATAGCTAATTAAAGGGTACAATTTCAATATTTCTGATTCATAAGATCATTTAAAGGTTTTATTTTAGTTGCAAGCTAATAACGTTTCTAGCTAAATTTTTCTTAAAATGAAATACTGCGTTCGCGTGGTTATACTGGAGGCTAAATGTATTATTTGGTCAGACTTTGAGGGATATACCCGCTATGCCATTCCAAGACTTGTAGTTATCGCCTACGATCTTTCAATGCTCTGCCCTAAGTTACGTGCCTTGAACAACGACGGCACTTGCATATGGACACACATAAATTATTTCTCATCGCACCGTTTTACATGCCTATGCTATTGTAAAAGAAAATACGGGAAGAGGGTATTGCCACAAGAAAAAGGACAAAGATTATGTTATAGTGATAGATACGCCCGAGATTTCAGAAGTGGTTTGTAAACTTTTAAAAGTACCGACAGAAATGCCCTTGACCAGCCAATACGTTTTGCCTTTAGTATAGTGAAACAAGAACGTATTACGGACATACCGATTTCAGGATAACTGTGAAGTCCGTGACACACACGCACTTTGTTCTCGCTTTACTATCTGACGATTATCTCTTGCGTTAGTTGATAAATTCACGCGCACTTATAATAACCTTTCTATATCAAGTATTTTGTTATTATATATATATTTCTTTTAAATACAATCTTATCTGTTTTGTTTAATCAAACACTACTCGAATAATTTAAAAAAATGAACCAGCCTGTTTTCCTTTCACTAACAATTCAATTACTGAGTCGAAGAATAAGTTTATAACACGCACAATTTATAGGATTGAAGTTACATTCTTATGAAAAAGATATATTGAGCAATACCTGAAAAGATCACAAACGAGAAACGCCTGAACTGGTTACGAGTTCGGTATTCTGTCCCTTGGAAGACAGCAATGGCGTTCCAAAGTAGCCGGAATAGTCCCCACTCTACTCGACCCAACCATAGCGTAATATCATTAAGACTGTAAAGCCCGCAACCAATCTACTGCGTTCTCTTTCTATGTTTTTAGTTACACGTGCAATTTAATGCGCAAATTTCTTAGAAATCTTTATTAAAAATAACAAATTGACAAATCAATATCTTTTATTTTATATATTTATGTTTCGAGTTACTTCACTTGCATTTGAACATTTTCATGATTTTTATTCATATATACGTATTTACGTACATATACATATATGTAGAATGCTTTTGCATTAAAACGAACTTCCTTTAGAATAAAAATAGAATACATAAAAAAAGGAATAAAAATGACAGCTTTAAATATTTCGATCTAAACAATATATGTATAATATACCTAATTTTCGTATGCAGAAAATTTGGTACATAATTGATTTCTTTCAAACAGAATGTTTTTCTAATAAAAAATTGTAACATTCGTGATCTATTTTGCGATTGGATTTTATTTATCTAGTACATTTGAATAAATGCAATCAATTCTTAGAATAATCTTGGTTATTACTTGTCAAACCAACAATGAGTCAGTCAAAAAAGTCATTGTTGTACATAAAAGGAATATGTTAAATGATGAAAAAGACAATAAAATACATTGGCATAAACTAATTATTGTATATAATAATTTTACTGTATCAAGAATTAATATTGAATATTTTTAAAAATATATTGTTTAGTACAAAATTATTACAAGCTATTATAAGGTATAATTAATTTACACTTACCTTCTAGAAATCTACAGTTAATATCAGCTTTCTGAACTGAGCACACATGAGCTACAGACAGTATTATTGATAGCCTTAGATATCAGATCAAGTGTATTTTTTTGAGATAGCTTATCTTAATTTTGAATTATATAGAAAATGTACTAACAAAGATTATTTAGAAATATTACTAATTATACAAATTTCCTTGGGTCAATGATTCTTGGTAAATTGCGAGTTAATTATCAGTTTTGATCAAATATAAATTATATTTGTTCCATCAGTTGATAATGTATTTATATACTGCATTATATTTAAAACCGAAATTAAAAGATTATGTTTAATATTATTAATATAAGATTGCGACTATGTAAACGACAATTTTCTATGCACAAAGTTATCAATTTATGTGATAACGTTAAATTCATGCAGCAATTAAGATCGGTATTTTTTGAACATGGAGATACAAAATTTTATTGGTTCAGATAGACATATAATATTACATATTCATTAACTACTATAATCATTAGTAACACAATCTATTATTTGGTAGAAACTATGCTATTAGTATATAAATTATTTGTTTACCTTTTGCTTGATATGTTCTTTCAGTTTAACAAGATAAAATTATATATAGGCAATAATACTTGTTACTTTAAAAAAATATACAGAAAATATATTTTTGCACATATTACACATTTCTATGTTTTAAATTATTAAACTTCTATAAATAAAGTTAGCAATATATTTACTAATTAATACCCTGTAGTTTGATTTATGATAGAAAGGTACGAATGGTCGCTAGAATTTCTTGCCGACACATTGGGCAATATGTAAGAGATGGAGCACAATAAATACAAGTTGCTAAGTGTCCACAAGGTAAAAATACAATAGCTACTTCTCGATCCATGCAAATTTTACATAAACGAGCTTCCTTTAATCTTCTATTTTCTTCTTCCAAAGATGCTGAAAAAGTATAATAAAGAGTAGTTTTCATTAAAATTGATCCTATTAATATATATTTTATGTTGCTATTATATTACTATTAGATTTTATTTTACTGTCAATATACTAATTATACCATTCATTTACCAGTTTCTTTAACATTAACATTTGCCTTTTTATCAACAGTACTGCTTTTCTTATTGAATGTTGTAGAGATTTCCTTTTCATTTGAATATGTTTCATTTTCATTTGCTTCAATATCATTACATTGTTCCATACTATTGCTACTACTATTACTTCTGTCTGTTTGATCCTTAACCGCTTCATTTAATGAGGTAGTTAATTCTGAAGAAGGTGATTCATTTGTTTGATTCTGTCTATAAAACAAAAGATACACTCTGTTAGTACCTGTTATATCAATTCTCATTTTAATTTATAATTTTATTTATAACAAACCTAGTCAATTCTTGATCATGAAGAATGTCTTTTATGAGGTCAAAAGAATTTGCATATGGAATTCCTACTTGCAACATTCGTTTTTTTAACGCTTTTTTTATTAGAAATAAACAAATAAATGTACAAAACATTACTATTGCTGGTAGACTCTCTAATAAGCTTCCCAAGGTTGTTTCTGTAATTTCTAATGCAGGTGATGAAGCTGAAGTTGGGGAAACAGGTGGCATTTCAAAAATCTGTATAAACATGAAATGTAATTTAAAATTTCCAAAACATGTGATATAAGTTTAACCATATAATACTTACTGATTCATCTAAAGGTGGTCTACTGTTAACACACTGTTTGATAAATTCTTGTCCTCTTACAAGATTCACAAATTCACATTTGGGAAACCATCTTGCATGTTCAGTCCATGCATCATCTGTTGCTTCCCAATTTCGTAAACCACCATCACAATGAAAACATCTAACATGATCACCATAACCTATTATAATTTTGATGTTTTGGTACCATTGCTTAATGCTATTTATAATTATCACATCTTTATTCAGTAAAATGTTTACCATTATAGTAGAACCCTGCACTAGCTAACATCTCTGGAGTTTGTTTAAGGTTTTCTGGCCAACCACTAAAAGTACGTAATCTTCCTCTATATGCTGCATAATCTGGATTTTTAGGAGTTTTATGTGTCTGTATTCCTAATTCTGAGATGCTTGATATTGTACCAGGCATTAATTTTACATTGGTTAAACATAAATTATCTGAAGAGAAGAAAACTAAAATGAAATAATCTGTTTACAGAAAACAAGAAGTCCTTTTTATATGTAAATAAATACCATCCTCATCCTGACGAACATAGAAATCACAATGAGGAAAATTTTCTCTATGTGCTTTATCTGGATTATCATCAGATTTCCAGTTCATTAGAATACCCCCACAATATGCACATTTCACCTATAAGTACATAAACAAAATTACATTGATATATTGTATAATTATTATTATTACAAAAGATTTGTATTTCTTTTTAATTCAGTACTTCATCATCATGTTGAAGATAATAGAATCCAGCCCTAGCAAGCTTTTTAGGTGATACAATTAAAGTAACTGGCCAATTAGTAAAGGTTTGTAGTCTTTGTGATGTAGTCCTATATTTGTTTTCAGATTCTTTGCTCTGGTAAGAACTTATAGATTGACGTTCATTTATATTATGTTCTTCTAATGTTTCCGTCGATGATGATGCTAATCCAGAATTATTAGTAGATATTGGTATCAATGGTACATTGCAAGTACTAGAAGGATTTTGAACAAAAGGACAACCAGGTTCAGCTAATTGATGGCGAACTATTGCTCGATCGCCATAATTCCAATCGGAAATCTTGACACCACATAAAAAACACTGTACTTCTAGAGCACATCCACTATAGTAAAATCCTGCTTTTGCTATTCGAGCAGCATCAACTGGTGCATTTGCTGGCCAATCCGAGAAAGTTTTTAGTCTATTTTCTTCAATATTCATTTTAGAAATTCGTCTACGTCTATCTCAATTTTGTGAATAGATTAAATTAACCAAATGTTAATAAAGTTATATGTTTCATTTACGATATAGAATACATGATTATCATATTCTGCGTTGCAAGCTTCATTATTATAAATTAATAAATACTAATTCGATATGATATCCATCATTCACATAGCACAACAGAATTCATAGACTAATAATGACGAGGAAAATGTAGATAAAAAGTATTTCTACGCGTGCGCGATATTTCAGGACCGTCTTTTTTCAAGGTGGTTGTATTTTATTCAGTGTTTGGTCAAATAAAATTATAAAACAACATAAAACGGCTATTAATTTACAAAAAATAAGTCCACTTTATACAACTTAAAGAACATGAAAATTATATACGTCTAACTACATTTGCTATATTTGGTAAACTAAAAAGTTGTGAATTTGAATCCGGATGCCTCGACTTTAATATTGTGATGAGTTGGAACGAGAGATTAAAGTATAGATTATATTATATAGATAAAATATAGATTTTTATTGTTCTGAACTTATTTTTAATTACTACTTTTCTAACACAGTAGTTGCAACAAGTTGGTATCTCCTATCTCCTATCTTAAAATGCCGGTATTAAAGAACATGAACAAGGTAAGTTATTAGGTAGTAATTTGTTTATCAAAAAGTAGTTAATAAATTAATTTCTAACTTAAAATTATTTTAGAAAACTAGTTCAAAAAATTTTGTTAAATTCCTTCTTATAATTTTTATTATTTTTTAAAATAAAATCTTAATAAATACAACTTTACGATACTTGTTTTATACAAAAATTTGATTAAATAATTTATTTTATATAATGCATTTATTAGTGTCTAGCTTTTTTTTTCTTTTTTTTTTTTAGATGTCTCTGATCATTTTGAGATCATATAGCTGTAAGGTAAAATTAAACGATGTGGTTATAGTTAGTGCAACTAGAACACCGATAGGATCATTCCTTGGTGGGTTATCAAGCTTATCTGCACCAAAACTTGGAGCTGTAGCTATACAAGTAAGTATTAATTGTACCTATATTAAGCTAATATTAATAATTATAAATATAAGTAACAATTAATAATTCCATTAGGCAGCAATTGAACGTGCTGGAATTTCTAAGGAAAAAGTTGCAGAAGTATATATGGGAAATGTTTGTCAAGCTTCTTTGGGTCAAGCACCAGCAAGACAAGCTACATTATTTGCAGGTTTTTTTTTTTATAGAGCTATTTTATTTTTATTATATTACATAATATTATTAAAATTTCTAAAAGAAATAATTTTAAATTAGGTCTCCCTGTATCAACAATATGTACAACAATTAATAAAGTTTGTGCTAGTGGCATGAAAAGTATTATGCTTGCTTCTCAGTTGCTACAATGTGGACAGCAAGAGATTGTTCTTGCTGGTGGTATGGAATCAATGTCTAATGTACCATTTTATCTCTCACGAGGAGAAACTAAATATGGTGGAATGAAACTTGAGGTATAATGAATGTTTTTAATATTGTTTGAAAAATGAATCCTTTTGTATGTCTCCTTGAATTTAATTGCAATTTATTAAGTCTCACATTATTTATAATAGGATGGTATTGTGTTTGATGGTTTGACTGATGTTTATAATAAATTTCATATGGGAAATTGTGCAGAAAATACTGCAAAAAAGTTACAAATTACACGCGATGAGCAAGATGAATATGCTATTAACAGTTACAAACGCAGTGCTACAGCATATGAGAATAATGTATTTCAAGATGAACTTGTTTCTGTTTCTGTACCTAAAAAAAAAGGCAATCCTGATGTAATATTTAATGAAGATGAGGAGTATAAGAAAGTGAATTTTGCTAAATTTACTAAACTGAATACAGTTTTTCAGGTACAGTTTAAAGTTCATTAGAAGCTCTTAATTTAAATACAAAGTGATAATTTACATTTACTTGTTACAGAAGGAGAATGGTACAGTAACTGCTGGGAATGCATCTACTTTAAACGATGGTGCTGCTGCTTTAATCTTGACAACTGCAAATGTTGCTGAGAAAATGAATCTGAAACCTTTAGCACGAATTATCGCATTTCAGGATGCTGCAACTGATCCCATTGATTTTCCTATAGCACCATCTTTTGGTATTCCTAAAGTAAATTTCTTGCAATATGCACACTTGTACAGGGTTTAGTAAAATTTTAATTATATTAAATTCTTATAACAATTATGTGATGTATATGAACTTTCAGTTATTACAAAATGCTGGGGTTAATAAGAACGATATATCTCTATGGGAAATTAACGAAGCTTTCAGTGTAGTTGTAGTTGCAAATCAAAAATTACTCGAAATTGATCCTAGCAAAGTAAATGTTCATGGTGGAGCTGTGTCTCTTGGTCATCCCATTGGGTAAGTATTCAATTGTTTCTACAAACATGAACAACGTTTAAATTGTAAATATTTGAAATTTTAGTATGTCTGGAGCACGCATTGTGGTACATTTAGCACATGCTTTAAAAGCTGGACAAAAAGGTGTTGCATCTATTTGCAATGGCGGCGGTGGGTCTTCTTCAATTTTAATTGAAAAATTGTAAGTTTGTGATAGAAGAAGCTTTTTAT
>NW_017100190.1:450958-452392 GCF_001263275.1 Habropoda laboriosa | reverse complement strand
TATTATTGAAAAGATGAAAATTCTATTTTGTTCTATAGGTATCATACAGTGTCTTCTCCACCATTATTAACATTGTACACAAAACATCCTTGTCCACTTTGCGATATTTTAAAAAGTGAATTGCAACTGCGTTTTGCTGGTCGTTATCAGTTGCGAGAAATTGACATAACAGCTACAGAAAATGAACAATATTTGAAACTATACAAATATGAAATTCCAGTTCTTTTCTTAGAAGGTCAATTTCTTTGCAAACATCGTCTAGATTCAGAATTATTGGAAAGGAAATTACAAAGTATAAGTTGAAATTGAAAATAATAAAGACATAGTAAGGATATATCGATTGGAAAGTTCTCGTTCGTATACGCTTATCTGTATATATAAATTTATATATTTAACAATATGTCAATTAATTAAATATCATTCATATAAATCACACAGTATTATGATCATTATTGTCGAGATTTACATCATGTATATACCATATTATTATATTATAAAATGCAGAAAATATATGTATATAAATACCAAATGAATTTGTGACCAATAAATGTAAAATTAATTAACGATCATTGATGCATGGATATTTAAAGAAAAAAGTAATAATAAAATGATAGTGAGTTTGAAATCGTTCATGCATTTGACATTAGTAAGTATCGTCGCTCGGCAAATCTTGTATAGCTCGTGCGTCCGCTTTCGCCTGTATACCTGTTCTCTTCGAGTCGCCTACTCTTTTTCACCCTCTCTCTGTTGCCTCTTTCCTCTTGTTTCCCTTTCTCTCCGCCATTAGGTCTACATACTCTCTTTCCGATGGGTAAGCAGGCAAACACGCACACACTGACGTACCGAAGATCGGCAGTGAATTGGTGAATGCACGCATCGGACTCTCCTTCCCGACGTTCGTTCTTTCTCAGTGCGTGCCTTACGCGGATACCGTGAAGTATCTGCTTGTTTCGTGTCATCTACGTGGCGTATTGTAGTGAATATATTTTTTGAACTTCTGAAGCGCGAAACCAAGGAAAAGAGTTTAATAGATGTTCCTAAAAACCGCGAAAATTAAGGAATGTTGGATCTGCTACAAACCTGCTATTGAAATCACGCGAGTGCCCTGTTTGATTTTTCGAGTGACGACGTAACCAGCACCAAGAATAACGGAGCAAGCAAATGCAACACGGATCTTGAACTTATTGAAAAAGAATAGCATTATTGGCTAACAGGAGTGTTCGTGCAGACATCTTTTCAATGAACAAAAAATCGAAACGATTCTTATTGATTTTTAGTGTTTTAATCTATAAATGGTTTCAAGGATCGAAGACTGAATAATATCCGTTTAAAAAGCCGGACTATGAAACTATCGCGGGGATAATGTTACCGAACGTTTATCATTTCGAGATAAATCTGAGTAACCGAAAAAGTTTATCGGAAATATTATACTAA
>NW_017100190.1:388921-450937 GCF_001263275.1 Habropoda laboriosa | reverse complement strand
TCGTTGCAATTTTGAATTGGTATTTATAAAATCACAGAATTTGCCAAAAAGTTGTGCAACAGAGAAGAATTGAATGTTTGTTCAGTTTTAATAGGCGCGCTTTGAGCTAAGTAAGCCTGTAATATTTTTAGATGGCGTTATGCTCATTGTCAGTCTCGATCGGTTCACGAATACTAGAGAGCTGTTGCATCTCGAAGAGCATCGATAGTTTTCAGTTGTTTCGAGTATTCAGGAGAGACATATTTGCATATAAATAATGTATATCGAATTTTCGCGTTTCACACAAGCAGGTCGGTCAATCATGAATCGAAGAATCGGATTTTTAGTTTAATTGAAAAGTAAAGAAACTAAATTGCTTACTATTGTTTGCAATGTTACATGTTTCGCGACTAACTTCAATCGAACCGTAATGATCTTGATCTTTGGATGGGTTCTTTTGAAAATCTAAAAGGAATACAACAAGGTATGCTAAATATCAAATTTTTCATCTTACAACGCTTCAAACGTGATTAGTTTTACACATATTTTTATATTATTCTTGAGATTTTATACACGTTTAATTTACCAAGCAAACAAATCATTAAAATTATCACCACCGTAGATATCTAGTACTACAGTTGGCTTCTATATGTATATCGATAGAAAATACACGTTGGTTGTGTGTTATACAAAATATGAATTCAAATCGTCTACGCGTTGTAAGAAAGATGTATACGTATATATGTATACGACATACGAAAAAAATATACGTGGAAGATTTTCACAATTATTTATTAAAATGCTTTCTCTCATTTGTACGATTGCGAAAAATTCAATATTACATACTAAATGATACAGATCGTTGCAAAAATGTTACAACAGACAGGCGAGAACAGAAATACAATCAAAATACAACGAAGATAGTAATTTATATATAGTAATTGATAACACTCGTGTAGGAATTAATTATCTTTTTATATTTCCATTGCATGAATTTCTAAAAAAAAGTATATATCTCGTCGGAGATATGAGAAAAGGCAATGTGCGTATTACAATATAGTAAGTTGAATTTTCTCATAGGGAAATAATCTCGCGTATTCACACCGAGGAGGAGATGGGAAACGAAGGAGATTGTTTTCTTTAAGATGTTGATTTATTTGGAGCCCTACGGGAATATTCTTGAGGCGTTGTCCTGGTTCGTGATTCACGAATGAGCTATGTAGAGCCGTAGCCAGCTGAGAAGGTCCGGTTACTGGTTACCTGTTACCTGGACAAGTGTGCTGGCAACGACGTCTTAAAGTATCGACCGTGACAGTCGCTCGATTCCAGTCACAACTTTCAGAATGATGGATTTCCAACAAAAATTCAACACCACCACTTCCTTTCCTTTTTTCTCTCTGCTAACGCAGCATCTGTTATCGAAAAAAAAAAAAAACATGTAGAACTCTGAATATTGTTACATATTTATAAAGGTGAGGTTAAAATTTTACAAACTTTTCTCTTCCTACGGTTAGTCGTTTTGTTACGAGTTTCGGGATAGAGATCGTTTAAAAGAGTAACAATGTAGAAACGCTGTTATTTCGTTCACAAGTACCGAGGTGAATGAATCAATTAACGAGTGAATCATATTCTCCGGCAACATTAACGCGACCGTAGACTGTACAATTGAAACTGTCCCTAAAACATATCTCCAAAATTCGATACGTAAGTTATTGAAATGTGAACGATTTTGCGACACGATAGGATAGAATTAAAGGTTCAACGAACCGTGGGTCTCGCGCTCGGTAAAACTAATTCCGTTGATTACGGTGACAATAAAGCAGGAAAGAGGATATTTTACATGCTATCTCGCTACCTACCAGATAAGAATATAATTTGAATCGTTATTGAACATTAGCGGATGCTAATGAACGATAACTGCTGCAACACTTGTCCGTTTTTAAGTATAATAACAGTGCTTGATAAGATTGTTTCAATAAACTTTTGCCGCTGCCAATTTTAACGTATGCAGGATATAATTTTCTTATTTACCTACGTTACACTATTCTCATTAAGCGCTGAGATATCCGGTCTTTAAAAATAATCGAAGCTCGCAAATTGTTCTTAGCATTGCATCGTTAATCATTCCTAACAATAGGTATAACACCGTTGGCAAAGCTCTAGCTTATTTTAGCTTATTTTCTTCAACGGTCCAGCATTGAAAAGTAACTCTTTGTACAATTAACTTGGAGATCTACCGTATTTTACTCGATAATCGTTCAATCATGTCGGTTACATCGACGTTTCGCAATCTTCTCCGATATGTCCAGAATGGTGAGTGGTGTGCGTATGCACGTAAGTATGTACATATGTATGCGCAGTAGGTTTTGGGCTGTTCGTACCGGAGAAATAGAGAGGAACGTGTATAAATAATTTGACGTGATCTAGTGGAACAGCAGGCATCGTAGGATCGGGGATGCGTTGCATCGGGATACGATAAAGATATTTGGCTAGCAGGTCAAGCGAATGTAGGACAGGTTCAGACAGTTGGAGAGGAAAAGCATCGGCCCACTTTGTTCGTGGGACGAGACTACTATAGCAGAGATCGTGGCAATTTACACGTGTTTCAATAAACGTTACACGCGATTACCTCGTTGTTTTTCTACGTCGATAAGTAGGAATTTTCTTGTTGCAGCAGTTAATCTTAATCGTCGCAAAATGACTTCGAGCGAAGACGGTGATCTGATCGATCTCGGGAACGAGAGTTGCGTGCCACGTGTGCCGATACAAGAATCGTCCCCCGAGGAACAAGAACATCTTCTCGACGTGTGCCCGCCGAAATTGGAGGAAACGTTGTCGTTGACTAGAAAACAAGAACAAGTGCAATGCATAAGCGACAACGGTGACGTACTGGTCACTTTAGGTCACGATCAAGTGGTACCGATTCGTAAGAGAATCGACTTCGTTTCGTCTGACACGATAAAAAGAGTTCGCGACATTACCAGGAACTTAGAACCAGTTATAAGGAAGACCTGTTCCGACATTAATGAGGAGCACCAGGACACGGTCGATTATGGGAGTGCATCGAATCACAAAGACGGACATTACTCCGGCGAAAAACACGAGGACGAGACGTTCGAGGCGCAGGAAATCAACAATGCCTTCAATTTTCTCGCGGAACACGACGACAACAACGAGGACGATCAGGCTGAAGCGAATTGCAACCGTTGCGACCAAGTTATGGACACGCACGGGCTGATACTGTTAACATGTTCTACGACAGACGACAAAGATTCGTTGGAGTACCATCATAACGATTCCCTGCAAGTTTTGAACTGTTGGAAACCCTCCGATAATTACTTTGCTCGAAAAAAAGACGCGGTTTCTTTGAAAGGTGACGAACCGGATTTACACGATCCCGCATTTGAGTTGTGCCCTAGCAAACCATCCGAAAGTATATCGAGGAAGATCCGATCCGTTTCCGCCGATTACGAACTGGAGGCAGGTAGCAAGGGTATTGTTAAGAGGACTGGCAAAAGAGGATCCTCTCAGCATATGCATCGTAAATCTTGGACAGAAGGAACTACCCCTAAGAACGTAACACCGGACACCTTTTCCCGATTCGACAGGTCGACTAGTTTGAGAGAATACAATTGCCAGCCGTCTACTTCGAACGGTGTTCATCGTCAGTCCAGCTTTATCTCGAGGTACGGCAATTCTGTTACTTCTTTTAAACTGTCGATTTTTTACCACATAAACGATCCGTTGTTGTTGACTCGGAACCAGGTGAGAGTTTCTGGACGTTGGTCGTATTACGCATTTCTAGTGCCATCACTAGAAGGGTAAACTTTGTTCTTATCTTTTTATTTTTCGGTTCAGCGTTCAAAGTTGGCAACGTTCCGTCGCGACAATTCGTTAAACAATATTACGCAATTACGAAGAAAGGAGCCAATTTATTTCGTCATCCTGTCGAATCTTGCTGTCTCGACAGAAATATTATTTCATTCCGTTGCTCTGCAGTGAGTTCATCAATTAAAATTCATCGTTAACGAATGAGTGAATTCTGCGCGATAAAGCGAATAGAAAAAAAGCGAGCTACATATTTTACGAGTGAGAGCGTAGGTGAAGGGTCGGAAGGGATTAAGTAGGCGCGTGTAACATGGTTGATTTCGATCGATTCCTTTGGAAAATGGTAGATCGATACTAACGAGGATTATGAGATCTCTAAAGAGCATCCGTTGCACGACAAGTGTGTGGCTAACCGGAAGTAATGGCACGAGTCGTGTGCGAGAAGCGTGGACCCAAGTCGTCGGCTTTGAATACACGAGATCCTTAAAGTGGCACGTGCAGCCACACCTGAGAAACAGGTAAAAGGATTCGTTTCGAACTTTCGCCGCACGATCCATGCCTCGAAGAATAGCTGTCTATTTAGGGCACTAACCTTTTTTCTTACCGTACATAAGACTGAACTCGGTCGAATACCGAACACCTACATACATATAATAACAACTCGTACTTTTTTCTTTACAACGTACCTACCGATCAAAGAGAAATATGCATATTACTCGTACGTCCTATATTTGACGAGGTAAAAATACGGCGTGAATTAAGTACGATCGTTGTTTGCAGCTGCTCTACGGAAGAAGTTTTGGTGACGAACGTCGAGGACGAAGAGAAGGACGGATGTTCGGAATGTTCGGAAGTAGATTGGTCGTGGTTGGAGGAAGTAGAATGTCCACGAGGTACGGAGTCGTTAGCACCCGGTGTGGTTGACGCGGCACAGGAGAACACGGAACATCGAGGAGGGAGTGCATCCCCCACCAGTGAAAATGCAAGGCGCAGGCGCGGTCGCGAGCATCGTGCTACCGAGGCGGGCTGCAGTGCCGTGATGTCCGTCTCCGGGACGGTAAAGTCCCTAGTGGTTGGTAGCTCGCGATGGTCAGCATCCGATCCGCTGTCCGATCGTAACGTCAACGATCATCAGGATGATACTGTACGTTGCAACGCCAGTAACGAAGCGATCGATCGGGAAACACGCGACAACGGTACCGTTCTTAACTCCTGGGTGCGGGCCTCTATGAGGCGTTTGCGCCATTTGAGATTACCAGAAGGTACCGATGATCGGCAGCGAAACACCGATTCGAATAACCGCCGCGGAGCCATCGTGTCCGCGCCCAATTCTTTGCCGGATATCGCTCTCATTGCTCCGGAGATTCTAGCCGCGCAAACCAATGGCACTTCCGGCACCCTACTCAGGCCATCCAGCGCTCCCGTCAGAAACGCGAACAGTTCGAACGTCGCGGTGCCATCGCGAAGAGGTGGCAGACAATTCAGAGGAAGCAGATCTCAAGGGACGAGAACACACGAGATATCGTCGAGGCAGAGCAGCGTTTTGTCAACTGTTACCACGGCTAGTGACACGACCACTTCGGGCGCCACGACGTGCTCCAGCTCCTTTGGCGGTGCTTCCACGAGTCCACCTTCCAGCACAGCGGCCAGTCCACAACGCATCACTTCCAGACGGTGAGTTTTTCCATTTCTTCTTTTACCTCTTGCTGTTTTATTCCCTTCGATATTTCAAATTTCTCTGCCGATGATAACGTAAGTGCACAGTTTTCAGATAGATCGTTTCCGATTATATGTATGTACATACCTACGTGTGCATATGTAGCTGAATGAAGCTACGAATCGCAGCTCCTTGGTCTTCTTTCCTTCGGTTCAATCTTATTGCCACACTCACCGGAAACGAGAATCGGCTTAACGAGTTAGTTGTTGGTTGTTGCTCATCCATGCTTGACATTACTTGCGCTTCAGATCCTTCTTACGCAAACCGTTGTGATACAGTTGGTGGGCAACGTGTTAGGAAATTAAAAGTTTCCTCTACGATCTCGTTTGAAAAGATGGCACGAATGGATAATGACGTTTCCGTAGCAACGAAAACGTCCAACGACTTAACGACTGCGATTAAATATGTAATACTTAAGTATGATTTCGAGGTTTAGAAGGATGTGCGCGAAGAATAATAAAACGACAAAAGTTGCGAAAATTCTTCGCTCTCCTCCTATGCACCGTTTAGGTGCGCGCGTGCTTTATACGTATTTTCGTCACGAATATCACGCGCTCGATGAGACGCATTAAAGTGAGCGTGTAACGAATAGATCTTTTCCATTCATCGTTGAAATCCGAGTTCATCGGGGCAAGTAGCAATTGTAAAATTTCGTTAAGCATTCTTGAGAAAATAATAGCTGCGACGTTGCGTGCGATTAGATCGGGTTTATAAGGGTCAATGATCTCGATCTCCCAGGGATTGTTTCGCCGTCGATGAACCGTGTAACCTGTTGCACAATCCACATTCTAGTGTCGTCTGTCGGGCAAGATCTTCTGCGGAGAAGTCGAAGGAACTTCCTTGTTCACGTCTCCGACGGTGAGAACAGTTGCTCGCTTACGTTTAGGCAGAGCTGTTGCCTTTGTTGGTTTAGCTTTGATCTAATGTCAACGGTACCATTGTAATTTAACCTGGTCACTTTCTCTTGTAATTCGATGGTGGAAACCTGCACAAATACACGTAATCGAACGTGAAGGCAGAGTTAGGAGTAGAATTAGCGTTTTGCTCGTCATTCCAGTAGACTTGGAGAACCTCGAGAAACGGTTTCCCTATCGTACTGGCGGTAAACCCAGCTTCGTCGATTAGCCGACTAAAGCAGTAACGTTAACAGCAGTAACGATAAACGTGAAAGTTCAAAGAAACGAACGTTTTCCGGACCGTGACCGCCGACGACTCACCCCTACCTCTTCTTTCTTTCGTGTTTCACGTACCGTAAATGATACTTGTTTCGTTTAAGGCAACACACCAGGCACCTTTACGCAATTCTACCTCTATATTAAGCACGTTTGATAACTGTACGAACATTTCGAGTTTCAAAGTTACTCGAAAAAATTCAAAGTTACCGATGCATCTAAGAGAGTAGTACGATACAACGTAGAATATAGCATGTGATTACTTCGATTCTTCAACAATGAGAGCTGTTTTTAGGTCAGTGGTAGTACGGGAACACGCAGCTCCAGGTCAACGGTACTGCCTGATGTAGCTCCCTTAACGGTATACCGGTAGAATAATTGCGTTATTCTCTCTCGAGTTGTGATAATTGACGAAATCGTTTCACTAAAAGTGACACAAAACTTGCTACCTTTTATCGTAAAGATAGAAAACATCCAACGATTATGAAATGTCGCTAATTGTGCAAGAAAAACCTTACAACAGGTGTGTATGGTCAGTACGTACGTTAGATTGGCGTGATGCACGTACATACTTACGTACACCACCAACATTTGTTCTTATTGATTATTTCCCAAGCGGAGCCGTTGCCTTTGTTCGAGTCGAGCCTACCTCGACAAACAGACACCAAGTACTGCTAACGTTGCCGCCAATTGTCGCGTATGCTCTAACGGTTTTCCTCCTATCGATCGGAAGGAAAATTGTACGAACGAGCGAAGGAAGGTGTGTACCAAACTGTTTTCGCTGTTAGGATAAGCGTAAAGCTACTTGGTCTCCTTGTGGGATCTGTTGTAGAAATCAGAAAGATTCATCGTATTCTTAGACGTGGTTAACAAGTGTAAGAGTAACCGGTTTCTCTTATCCTTGGTCTGTGTCTTTTATTACGTGAACTTTCCCTGAGTGAATTTTAAAAAGCCTTTTTGGTTTTAGCTCTTACGACAGAAATTTCTCGATTTCTCGACATTTTCGTTCGGAACTGTCAGAAGCGATGTGATTCAAGTTCGACGAACTTTCCACGACGATTTCGCGGTTGCAAGAATATCGTCGCCGGACTGAATAATTGATCCGACTGCTAAATTTCACGTACAAATTCGTGATTAACGCCTTTTCAATTTCGTCCAACTTCTACATAGGTTTTCATGGTTACGAGACACGCGTGCACACATTTATATCCCATGATAAGTGCATCGAGGCCTGTCGAGTACGGGCGTATGCGTTTACTTCTCTCTCTCTCTCTCTCTCTCTCTTCTTTCTTCTGTTTTCTGCTTTCTCTGCTGGTGATGTAGCGGTCAGAGTGCGTGGCTCCGGTTCACCTTCCTACGCATTATCATTGTCTGTCGTAGGTTGAATGCAACTGCATACGTGCCATGTACGCACGGTCATGCAACGCATACGAAATACTGACGGAAACTTGAGCTACGAATATCATTTGTACAATTGTTTCTCGTTAGGAAAGAACATTAGCGTCTTCTCGTTCGCTGGGTTTCTTTTCAAACTTGGAACAATCCGTGATTACTTTGGTGCGCGATCGAAAGAAATTCGATTGGCTTCTTTTCATTTCCGTGCTCGCAGAGATCTTCTTAAACTCGCGAGGCACCAGAGAAATACCGTAAGAATTCTACGGATTGGAAGTTTAGCAGAACTTTTGTAAAATGCTAGTTTTAACTAATTTTAAATTTAGAAATACGTCGTATGCAAAAGCTAACAATCTCGTTCGTTGCAGCGAGATTTCTTAACGTAATCTCTGTTTCTTGATCGCTGTATGCGGTAGAAAAACACGCGTATAGACAAGCTCTGGTGAAGACACGTGGAACGAAAGGGTGGTCTACCAGCAACCGCTGATCGCCCCTATTACGCGTAGTTCTCTATTCTACTCCTTTTATTTCTACCCGGCAATATGCATATATCGTTCGGTCTGTAAGTGAAGTTTTTTCTGCGGTCGAAACTGAGACGAGAAAACCACCTCGTCTCTGGCTTTTGCGGTACAATGTTGTGCTAGACCGAAGATCGTACTTTGATCTTAATATCCTAAAAGTGACGTCGGATCGATTAATTTAATTAGAAGTCGAACGGCAAAGTAGCGAAACTAACGCGCTCTTTTACAATACGCACAGATTTATACGCGATAGCGTCACGCACCGTACAACGATATTAATAATTATGACTGACATTTCCGTTTAATTGACAGAGTGTTAACTTCTTTTTTTACAACACGTCGATTCGATGTTGAAAAACTAATCGACGCACGGCTGTTTTTCGCTCTAATTTCAACCGCGCGGTGAATCACGCGTGTGGGTCGTCAATTTAACATTTACAATGAGTTTGACACGTTATTTTTCCTCCGGCGACCATTTATCACTAGCGTATCGCGATAAATAAAGTTTGCCAAGTATTTGCACACCGATGTAACACGTGCAAGCATTCGCCTCCTGGTTTCGCTACTGTCCTGATACTGTGGCACAACTGCACCGACCTATCCAACGTAGCAACGTAAGAACAAGGAACAACAAAAATATGCATTCAAGAGGAGATTACCGAAGCAAAGTATCAACTCGAAGCTTCTGCTGAAGCTTTCTCTAACGATCAGCGAATGCTTCGATCCTGGTTGCTGGATCTGGTTTCCTTCCTCTATCGCAGCATCTCACGTTTCGTAAGATCGCGTGAACAAAGACGAAACGCGACAGCGAACCTAACCTTTCCGCGTAATTCGCAGGTTAGCCAGCTGATCTGACTCGGTCTGGAGGATACGTTTGAAAAATTTCTGATGTCGTGCGAGCGATCGGCGATCATTCGATCGTAATTGTCGACGTTGGAAAGAACGATCGAGCACGCACGCGTGAGCATGCACGTGCGCCCGTCTGCCTTGTTCGTCACGTGACTCTAGCGGGATACAGTTATCCATCGGCTTTGGAGGGATCCTACGTATACCTACGTACGATTCACCGGCAATGGTGTATTCGGTGTAGCAAGCTGTTGGAATCACGAACGATCGCGGAATCTTCAAGGTCTGTCCGCGAGGAACGCGACAAGTTATTCCGGGGACTAACGAACACGTTCGATGTGTTAACTTGTCCTTTCTCGCCTCTTCGCGCATCCATTTCGGCTGTTCTCGGCAAAGAAACGGAGACTTTTTCTTTTGGAAAGAGAGAGAAACAGGGTGGAAGAAAGTAACGATAGATATTACTCGCGAGTGTTGCGTCGTGTTGCGTCGCCTGTTACGCGGCGTTTTACCAGGCCACTGATCGATAATTCACACAACGATACAACATCGCCAGGAGTACAGTATGGCATGTACTTGTAACATTATCGAGTGACTACATTCCATTTCTGATGGGGAAAGATTTCGTTGGAGAGCACTTCTCGAACAGAGAGCGGCGGACCCGTTCTTGCAAGACGGTTGGAAAGAAGGTCTTACGTCTTACACGATGTCGCGTACACGATAATTGCTTCGAATGACGTTTCTGTGCGAACGTTTCTAACCTGGCGGCAAAATTAAGAGGGACGAAAAGAACGTCTCTATGGACGTGTACGAAACGATGACGGGTCTTTCAAGGATTGTGCCTGGAGCGTAGCGTTAATCGTTGGTAGATCTTGGCGAGCGTAGGTTTGCCTCAGCCGTAGAATCGATCGTTGTACCGAGAAGCCACGTGCCCGTGCAAAAAGTGTTAGCACGCACGCTTGCTGAAAATTCTGTCGTGCAGAAAAATATTCGATTATTCTCACATTTGTGGGAAACAAGAGCGAACGAAAGTGGTAATTTCAGTGGTAGACAGATCGACCATTTCCTCGCGATTTCTCGTGGAAGAAGAGCAACAAACTACGTTTCGACTATTTCAAGATTGGAAACGTTCCAACTAAATGTCATCGTTATCAAGTTCTATGAACACAATTACAACGCGAAGCTTAGAATCGTAAGCCGCCTGACTCATGTTACAGTTGTAGATTGCTAAATCATCGATCGGCAAACCTGTTTGAACTTCGGTGTGAAACGAGTACGAGCGGAACGCGAAGAAATGCTCGGGAATAAACTGGAGAAAAAAAAAGAGGAACGAGCATGACGTTTTGCGTGAATGCGAAAACAGATCGAGACGTAAAATCGTTCCTCGAAAGCGAAGCGCCGGAAAGGCACAGTTTTGAAATTCGATTGTTCTTGCCTCGTTAAGCGCCTAGTGTCGGAGTCTTCCAGTGAATCCGGAGTGAATTTCGCGCGTGATATTCTCTTGCCGTTTATTTTTCTTTCTTTCTCGCGTACCTTACAGAAATGAGAAAAACTTTGAAGGTCGAGAAAGGTAGTTCCTCGTCGTTGCGTGTGCCCATTGTTATTAGCTGCGGAGCGGCCCCTGAAAAGGGAGTAGAATAGTAGAAGCGATCGAGGGAGGAGGAGACTGGAGAATCGATCTCGACACGGTGGAAATGAACGGTCATCGACATCGTTAGCGTGACATGTGTTCAAGATGAACTACGATCCAGCGATTTGCCGCCAGTATTTCTATTGTAGTCAACGTAGACATCGTATCAGGTACATATATGTATATGCCTACATATTAGGCTGCATCTTCATTTCTTCACGTTTCGTAAATTTGGTGCAAGTTGCGACAATATTTTCGCTTACCGTCTGACGCGATCTAACGTACTACGTTCACGTTCTAACTTATTTCCGTAAAGTCTCCCAATTTGATTCAACGACAGATTTAACCTTTGCTGGATCGAACCAAAACGAATTACCGATCATCGATGACTCGTTTTCCTTGAGAAATCGAGTTTAGTCCCTGAAGCTAGATGGTTCTACGATCAAGGATCCGAATCTGACCGCAGAGTTCCATTATTTCATCACGGTGATTGTTAAGAAAATTGAACAGCGTGAAATTTTAATCAAGGTTGTCACCAAAGACTGGTGAATTGTCTCTAAATATAGAATACTATCGCGCGTCTCGTCAACTGTTTTTCTCACTTTTGTCAATGTATCGTATAGAGAAGTTTCGCCTTAGCAATAGTAGTCGTTTGACGGCGGTGAGTTTCGGTTAACGCAACGTAAACGGCTATCGTGACGAATCCACCGTTCGCGTGTTTCGAATTTCGTATATCGTCGGCGCTAAAGGTATCGTGGTCGTTAAGAAGTGGTCAGTTTATCGATTAATCGATAGGACATTCCGTTTCTACCCTCGAGAATTCCTGACTAACTTTTACGTTTTCGGGGTTGAAACCAACCAATTCTTGGCCGCTGACGTCTTTGCGCATTCTAATCTGATGCTGTCGTTTCTCGAACGTCGTTACTTTTCGTTTCTACGATAAACCTTTCGAAAAGTTGATACACTTTGTTTGAAATCGGAGAAAAAACGATCGGGGACGGGTGCTCGGTATTGAAGTAGCTTCCATCTTGCTGGAGTGGTCGATGAGATGGCGCGGTAATAAGGATTCGTTATCCGGGATCGGCACGATCCTTGCATTCATATGTCTATGAATAATTCACAAATGGTCGTCTAAAACATCGAGAGAAGTACGAGATTGGTGCAACGAAGGCGACAGAGACATACCAAGTTTTTGTATTCTCCACGTAAAACAAGGTCGGGTTGCGCCTTCAAGATGGAACCGCGTAGGAGTGTGTTCGTTCTCTCTTACGTATTCGTCTCTCTATTCCGTGATAACGGTACCTTGGTAATCCTCGATCTTTTATCGACATTCATGCAATAGTTTCCTTCCTTTTATTCCTTTCCCCATTATTCAGTTCTCTTTACGTCGCATTTATCTTACGACGAAAGAAACCAACAATTGTACTTTTCTACTTGAAGTAATGTTCCTTGGTAAATTTCGTACTTGAAGTCGTTGAGAAATCTCACAATTGGATCCTAATGCACATAGGCAGATACATACGTTCTCATTTGCCGCAACGCGGTCCTCCTAATCGACCGTGAATTTTCTTCGGCAAGAGCGACAAATTCGATACAATTACATTCGACCCAGTTTTATGACAAATCGATACAGCCTTCAACATGATTATTTTACATACTCTTATCGGCAATCGGCGGTAGGTATGAGGCAACAGTAATGTAACATCGTATTCAGAATTGATGTATTTGTGTATGTAATACTTGGTACAGTTGTAAACGAAATGTGTGAAACAGGTGGAATTTTGTTTGTTTAGAATATGTGAAAGGCAGAGGGACGTCGATAGAGATGAAGATAGAGGAGAGGACGAGGATGAGGATGCAAATCCATTGGGGAAATGGCCACACGCTCTTAGTCCAGCCTTGGCGTGTCTCAGTTGCACCCTTGGTCTCTTTAATATAAGTAGATTCTCTATTCTTAGCGTACAATTCGGAGGTGAGTCTGCACAGTACTCTCGCGTATATCTGCCTAAACGAAACAGCTGATTTCAATAATTTCTTCTTTTCTTTGTTTTTCTTCTTTTTTTTTTCCAGCAAATTTCATTGTACAGTTCCTGATTTTGTCTTTGGTACTGGGCATTCCACTTCTAACCTTGCACGTGTGCCTTGGACAAAGATTGGCGGCTGGATCCGTAGATATGTGGAAAATCTCACCCCTCTTCCAGGGTGTTGGTATAGCTCTCTTAATTGCACAAGCATTTATCGGTATCTACAGTATTGTCGGCGTGTCCTGGATGTTCGTGTACTTTAGGTATACATACATTGCTTTGTCCTGCACGATAGCGATAAAATATGGCCAGCTTTAAGAATGATCTTTCAAACCTTGCAGAGATTCGTTCATAACGAAGCAGGATAAGTACCGATGGGCTGAACCGTTTTCTCTCTACAGAGACGACAAGCCTGTACAGAACAATAGTAACGTACATAAACTGTACGAAACGGTACCAGATTATTTTAGCGGTGTCGTTTTGCAAAGACATCATCTAAACGAATCGGATCCCGGTGTTGTCACGTTAAAATTTCAAGTTGCTTTCAATTTGGCTGTTGTATGGATGATTGTGTTCGTGTCGTTAAGTAAAGGTACTTAGTTATTTTATTAATTTCCTTTTCTCTCTCTTTTTTTTTTTTTTTTTTTTTTTTTTTTTTTTTATATCGACCAAACCAAACGTTTAACGATTCTTTCAGGTCTAAGATCTTACGGTAAAGTTGTGTATGTTTTTACACTGGTCCCTGTGTTTGGTACCTTGGTTCTTTGTACAAAACTACTCGGTCTCACGCCGCCAGGCTCTCTACATCAACTCTTTCCTGCCACCGTTTGGACAGAGTTTTTCATCAACGGCAAATCGTGGGTGGCAGCATCCATCGAGGTTTTCCTTACCTGGGGACTACTTGGTGCAGCTGCCATGCAGGTAATTACCATAAAATGCGATTAAGGGAACAACGTTTCGGTAAGAGAAGCACACTTACTATTATCAATAATTAATATTATCAATTTTTTAGATAGCTGCTCATAATAAACACAAACACCTGTTACAACGAGATACAAGTCTCGTGATAGTATTAACCATTGTAGTTTTACTTCTCGCGGCTTTTCTGGCCAATACTTGCGTACAAGTTCTCAAACATCACGGATACATTTACATACCGAGTTCGTTTGGTAAGTACAGGATGTAGCCACAGTTTCTAGTCGACGTATTTAAGCGCAATATGTTCCTGTTTTAGAAAGAATATCGTCGTATGTGTTTATGAGACCTATGAACCAACCAGCACCACCGGGATACAGCAGTACGCCAGAGAGATTTATGGCACATGCGTCGTTTATCGTCGGAGAACGCGTAACACGTCCTGGTGCAGACTTCAGCGTCGAATCTGGTTATCAAGCCTTGAGATTTTCCACCGAATTAGTTCCTGCGACGTTAGCGTTACTAGGCACCGAGCAAGTCTCGCCGTTCTGGGCGGTTCTTTTTTATTTCATTCTTATCCTTTTTGGAATAGCTCAACAGGTATATATTTCAACAGCACGATGCAATAAATGCGACCAAAATTCGAAATACGAATTACTGTTCAAAGATACGTCGTTTTTAATATTTTAGCTAGCAATATGGCACTGTGTGATAACCGGTATTATGGCGATCAACGCGAAGATGATGAAATTATGGGAAACTACCATTACATTCTTCAGTTGCGCTTGTGCTTACATTCTAGGCTTACCAATGGCCACTGAGGTAATTTCGAAACATACCTGTTTGTTTAACAATTTCTTATTTTATATAACAACTTATAAAACTTTTAAGGAAGTAAGCATAGATAAGACGCGTGTTCTGTTTAAACGTAGGATATAAAATGAGTCTCCCGTTATCGGCGAGGTCCCACAATATTTTATTTACACTGATAACGATTATCAGCTCCAGTACTAACCTGATTAAGCATGTTTCATCAGTATCGTTAGAGTCACCGTGCGATTCAGAAAATGAGTAATCAGATTCATTCTGTAGTACGGCGAAGCGTACCTTGTTACTTTTGCAATGAATTTCTCGATGAAAAATATCTGTTCGATCACGTGAAACAATGCGGATCAGTTTTAGAAGAATGTCCATTTAAATGTGGCGTTTACGTGCTTCGTAAACATATGGAGCAACATCGAAAAACATGCAACAGAGATGTGACCAGCAGGCACAGTCGGATGAAGGATATGCAAGATTCTTTGTGGAGGAACAAAGTATTCTCTGCTCTAACGTTGCTCCGTTCTGTGATACACAACGAAGAAAAGGAACGTAAAAACCTTCGGGATAATATGACTCAGTGTTTAAAATTAGTGCATTCTCAGCGAGAATCGATCGGTACTTTACATTTTCAAATTACAGAAACGATAGAACAGTGTCGACAATATAACGCAACTGTAAATCAAAGATTACACAACTTAGAGGTAACCTGTGACAATATGGAGCAGCGTACTAGTTCGAGCTTTCGACAAATCTCGGAACAACTCAAGCTTGTACACAGTGAACTAACCAACGAACGGAATAAGCATGATAAAGTACTTGGAAATTGGTGCTTAGAATTGAAAGATTTAAAAACTTTTGTAACGCAAGAGAGCGAACACGTGAACAAGATGTGGCAAGAGCAACGGCAGTTAATTCACGATCTCAAGCTGGAATTGGAAATGAGATGTAAGAACTCGAAGGAATTGATAGAACAGCAAGAACAGATAATCGAGAAAGTAAACAGCTTAGAGGGAGAAGTGTTGAGGCAATCGGCAACCACAAGTAGTCAGAAAAGTATCATCAGAGGACTGAAGTTTCAAGTGAAAGAAAACTTAAAGTATCTCGAAGAATTGATTAGCGATAATTCAAAATCTAACGTCTCAGAACTCCTCGATTGTCGATGCAGAGAGGGATGCATTGACCAGTATCCAACCAATGGTCGTCTTTTGTGGAGAATTGACCGTTATAAAGAAAAAATGACCGAAGCAAAGGAAAGTGACTGCGCGCTTTATAGTCCGATATTTTCAAACAAGGAATATGGATATACCTTGAGATTGGAGTTATTTTTAAATGGTATAGGACAATGGAAAGACCGACATATTATCGGATGTCTCCGGGTCGAAAACGGAAAATGGGATCCGCTGTTAGATTGGCCTTGCGTCCTCAAAGCAGCCGTTACGTTGAGAAATCAAGAAAATCCAGCAAACGATATAAAAAAACTTGTCAAAGCTATAGGGCGGAACAAATCGAATGGTCCAGTTGAAAATAAGGAGCCTGGAATTTACATGTTTATTCCGCATACAACATTAACTCGATACTCCGGTTATATTAAGGACAATGTATTATTTTTAGATATTCAGGTGAAAGATATAAAAACCAGTGCTTCCACGCCAACCCTAACGTTATGAGTAATCGAAATATTAAGGCGTGTATCGTTGATATAAATGTCGAAGTAAATACGTATCTATAACCTATGTAATACTATCTGTTAAATAAGGGTAGAAGTATACGTATATCGATAGTCTCATAGTGTTTTGATCTTTTTATTTCTAGTTGGGCATACACGTCGTATATTATCTAGACTATACAATCGGTGGTACGTGGTGGATAATGATTTTATACTTGGTGCAAGTCGGTGCTGTATTCGCGGTGCGAGGGCGTCCACATAGCGGCGAAGCGGTAGTTGCCGAATTGTTTCCTCCAACTGGTCGATGTCTCAGGCACTGGGCTGGTCCTCTCTTGTCATTCACATGGAACGTTATACTGCCTGTTATTCTTATGGTATGTTCTTTCCGAGAATTTATACACGGAAAATTGTAGTAATCGTAACGCATAATCAAGTTAACGGTTTAAAATCAACAGGTACTTAGTATTACGGTATTCAAGAATGCCGATTTTCGAGAACTTTACTCTTATCGGCGCACCACTAGAGAATATTGGCCTATATGGGCAAGACAACTTGGGGCTGCTGTTCAACTGATACCAATATTAACAATACCGGCAGTGGCTATTATACAAACCTGCCGATATCTAAACAACGGTCCACCTGATATATTCGACGTAAGGATCCGAGTGAATTTTAATAAACTAGTAGAACCAAGAAGAGAACGATGCTGCCTTCGATTAACAAACATTAATGTACTCCTTATTTTCCGTTCTAATATACTAACACATGCTTAACATCGATTATTATTTTGTTTATGCTAACATTAGAACAATCAGATGGAATTTAACGTAAATCACTGCGAACAGTGTAACGGCGTAAGTCTTCCTTTCTAATCACTGGCTTTTCTTTTGATAAATAAAAAAGGAACACGATCTTTCTTTGCTTAACGTCAGATTATGTATTATCCTAAAAGAAAAAAATATAAATTTCACAGAGAATTCAGTTACTGTATCGACCGTCTTTGGAGCCGGACGATCCACGGGATGCACAGACGCATATTGGAAACGACACAAGTACCAGTATCCATGGTAATGGTATCGTGTCTGCAACAACGGAAGTACCATTTGAGGACCCACCGCCAAAATACACGCCTCCACCGAGTTACACCACAGCAACGGGAGCGAGAATAGCAAAGATGTTGCGACAAAGTTTTCGAAGAAGCGTACGACGAATAGCAAACGTGCTCGGTGAAAGCAGCGCTCCAAGACAGAGACCGGCGTTACAACCGCCACCTCCTGATTACGCCACTGTACTTGTAGAGATGAATCAGGGCAGACAAATGCAAGATGTAACGATTCATGTAACCGAAGTGAGAAATGAGAATACTAATAGTTCGAACGCTCGGAACAATGCTACAGAAAGGCATAGGCCCAACACTATCGACCGAACAACGAGGATCGGTGCAGTAGCATGTTCGATAGAGAGAACACACTCGACGCTTGATAGGCCTCGACGAGCGTGTACCACATCGTCGAGCAGTTCGAATCTAACTGCCGTCGATGTGGCGAATTTACTTCGCAGTAGCATTAGAAGAGGGACCACGAGAACTCAGCAAACTCTACGTAGAAGTTTTTGCCACGACGAACCAACGGCCGCAGCGTCTGTTGAGAATCTAGTCGAGGCCGCGGCGCCGATCGGCGAAGAATCCTTGGTCCTTCCGAAGGACGTGTCTCTAGTCTCCAATGAACAGGATAACGATAATAGCAATGATAAAAAGACTGCCGAAGAAACGGAAAACTCTGTTTCTGTGATATAATAGACTATGTCCTTCTTTCGAGTTCTTACCAAGATAAACATGAAGATTATTTAATTCCTGCTACATAGTGTTACAGTGATTTATTCCTCGTTCCGATCATATCAATGACTCATCCTACAAGGTACTTTCGCTTTCAATCTTCGACTGTATGCATCCGCGCAAGCTATACTACGAAAGATGGACAAGTTGCCGATGATATAATATCATTGATCAATGACCGAAAAATTAATTTTATCTTTTAGACTGAATTCAGTATTTTTTAATCTTGTCACACCTGACGAATAATTGCATAATCTCATCGCTATATTTATCACGACGATTGTACGACAGGTAAACAGATAACGATAAGTAGAAAAACCAACACACAACCAACTCGGTTTGCTATTCGTTGAAATAGATTTTGATTACGTATTTCGCGCATGTCGAGTCTTGGTAAAGTTTAATTCGCTTCAAATCAGTGTACTTTCAAATAATTTTCGCATTCTTAATTGAGACTGTGCAAATGATATGTCAATGTAATATACTGCTATACTGCTATAGTTTCTTCAGTAGTTTTATCGCATTAGTGTACATAGTATTTTAACAAATCATAAATATGCTTGTTAAGCATTTCCTTCATTAACCATAACGGCCGTTTAATGTTACAATTGTATAGTCCGTCCAATGTCCATCAAAGCCTGCGTGTTATTTTCCGAGCAATGGCCGAAACGAATGCGGAGCATCCATTTATTTACCATTGCAAAGAAGTGAGAATTATACGTCACATAGTATATATAATGCAAATAATCGTTGAACCAAGGTACGGATAAAACGAAGAGTGTAAAAATGCATTGTTATTTACATGATCACGTAGTCATATAGTGCCGCGCAAATATTCTAATAATATTTCATATGTGTAACTGCTATACCTGATATTATGGACCATAATAAAGTTTTTATGTTCTTTTTTAAATTTGTGATGACTTTGTAATATATCCAATGCAACAGCGATAAGATTAAAATCACATTTATATTTTAAATATCGATATTATATTCAATATTGCATAATTACAGAAATAGATGTTACTATTTTTGGTAGAAGAAACGAAGTTACAAAGAAAGAGTACAGAATATTTTAAACGATTTTCTTTTCACTTTTTTTTAAAACGCTTGTATAGCGCGCATTAAGTATTTTATTAGATGCCATTCAAATAATATAAATTCTACGCGGTACGTTAGTACTTACACTTAAGCAAACGCAACGTAACTTTGTTACAGAAAGCGGTCTTTCAGTTTGGAACGTATACAAAACTAAATAAACTATGTATATTACAACCTTGTTATCGAAACGTCGATTCTTAAATAGATGTTTCGCATCTTCTTCGTGGTAATTAATTATCGAGAAAAATAGTTCGTTTTCATACACGTTTACAGAATGTTATGCAGAAAAAAGAGTTTTCAGAAGCGATAAATAATTTTTCTTTATTACTCGTATATATTCGATTAGTACGTCAGGAACAATGAGCAAACGTATTTCCCACTAGCGATCAATTATGAGGTTATGTGAGCATTAAAAAATACTATACTAGTTGAATGAAGTTCATAATATCTTTCGATTTATAAATAACTAAGAATGAATAGATAAATAAATATCTCAAAGAAAAATTACACTATACTCGAAGACTCGAAGAAGTAGTTCTGAAACGTCCGTTTGCCCATCCCTGAATTATACCGATACTATATCGTTTGCAAAGTAACTTTATCATTACATTAATTGTTAGATATCGCACTTCGATGCAGAATTACGTTGAAAATACTTGCTTTCGAAGGCGGAATAATTTACTAACGTTAAAAGTATTAATTCAAAGCAGTGGATGTAAGAACAGCGACTCCCCTTTCGTAGAAACTGTGAGGATCTTGACTAGGAGCAATATTTAAATCAACGGTAAATAATAATTCGGTACGTGTGCTGTTCAAGTAAACTGGTAAAGACAGTTTGCCTTTTCGTACATCATCAGTGGCAGATCGTATCCACCTCAACATGGTAACTGGTAAATCGGTCATTATAGTCGATGTCAAATACAGCTGATTATCTTTGCACTGCGCTCCTTGTAATTTAAGACCAGTTACAGCAAATGAACAATCGTCCGTTGCAATGTTATCACCGTCCCCTATAGTCACATCTAGCTGAAGTTCTTCGAGTGACCAGCTGTTTACTTGTGCTATGCACTGTCTCGTTGCCGTAATGTATGCTTCGGGATTCAATAATCCACCGAGCCAAACTGGAAAGCTCTGAAAAGCGTATGATTGCATAATATTAAATTAGAAAACAATATTAAAACAGAATTAAAGAAACAAACCTTAATTTCCTTAGCTCCTCCTTGAGATACTAGTCGCGAAACTTCTTGCAACTGTGATACTCTATGACTAAAATCTGTTATCCATTGTATGACAGTACACCCTCTTGGTACCATATATCGTCTCCAACCAGCTGGTAGAATACCCTTTACTAATTCCGATAACATAGTTCTATGGTAATTAGTCTGCTTCTTTTTACCCTGTGAAAAGAGGTTAAACGTTAGTACAGTGATAGTTGGAAGAAGAAAATGCATCAGACCAACAATCGGTTGGAAAAATACCTGGCAAATTAAAACTACATCTTCTAAATCATGGATCACTTCTTGTAGTAATTTAGCACCGCTGTTAACTTCTCTCTCAAAGTATCTATAGAGAGGATCCTTTATATTTTCCACAGTTCTCTTTAAAGTTGGCAAATTCTTTGGAAGCAATTGTAACCATGTTGATGCCGAATTATGTAACGTTCTCATCCACGATGGTCGACCATCAGCCTCTGCTTCTATAGGTGTATCCAATGACTCCTCATTAGAATAAGCTAGTTCGTCTTCGTCTTCCAGTTGTTGCATCTTTAATAATTTAGACACCAAGTCTGTTCCTCTGGTTGTGAGTAGTACTTTCTCAGCATTATTCGGTAGGCCAAGCCATGAAGGTGTTTGTCGATCTGATAATGACTCGATCCACTTAAGAAAATGATCGCGCCTGGTTCCGTCCGGCATAGTAATATGTCGTTGACTTCCTTGCAAGCCATCAATGTTAGCAACTAGTGCAAAATCAGCCTCAAAAGATCGCGGGGTAAAGAGCTTTCGAAGGAATGATGCAAGAAGACGTTGATCGAAATCGTTATCAATTTTACCACCGTATATGCATTGAGAAAGGAGTGTCACTAGAGCATCCCAAGGTACCTTCTCCGGTGGTAAGTTAGTTCTGCCCATAGCAGTAGCCTCTATCCATGTGTCGAGAGTATCGCAAGCTACTCTCAGGTCGCTCTCGTTGAATTCGTAATGCTTAGCCCATCCTAGCGGTGCATATCGAAGACGTTCTTGAACAATAGCGTGGAACCATGCTAACAGGAAATAAAGACGGGCTCTTTCATTAGGTGCTTTCATCATTCTTGACGGAGGTACGGTACTGAACGTTCGCAACAAGTTTGCCCTAATTCCAGGGGGTGGTTCGAAGACAAATATTCGACCAGCTCTCAGTAGATTTACTGGTACCTTCGGATTAATCTCCATGGTTAAGAATAGTCTAAAATTGGTATGTGGTTGTAAGCTATGCAATTTCTTTTCAAGCTGTACTAACCACTGCGGTGCTAGATGAACATTCTTCAATAGTACCCATCTGCCAGCTTTAACAGCCATGTTTATCGCTCTATCAGCCTGATTGAATCCTTCTGCAGATCCTATCGCGATGCTGGCTATTTGTTTTCCCGATTCAGCTGCCAAATCATCCACTCGACCAGAGGCATCGAAACCTGGTACCGAGCATAACAGAGCAGGCACAGTAGCTTTCAATTCATTCTCCACCACCGAAGCAAAATCAAGTTCTGCTTCCGCAGCAGCCATGAAAGATTCTCCCAAGGCGGAAGTTATGACTAAAGATGCAGCAGCTATCACACGATCAGGTCGGAATGCTTGAATTATCAATAATTGGTGCATAGCTGTTCCAATCGGAGTCAACGGCTTTTCCTCGTCCCAAAGTTTTGGCACACAGGTCTCTGGAGTTGGTGATTGTAACCACGAGTTAAATTCTGCATTCTCTTGAATCTTTTCTGCCAGTTTTCTGAAAGCTGGGAGCCTCAGACTCAACCGCATCATAGCTTCTTGTTGTTCCGAACTCAAATTAGGCAAAATAGGTCCCCGTATATTCAATACACCTTCCTTTCCACGCAAGAAGAATGTGAATTCACTGTCATACGTGGATTCGGTGATGATACCTTTCAAGTGTATTCTGCATAATAACAATGCAAACGTTAATCTATCCGTATGCAACATTCCACGAGCAACGCGTTCGTAACAGGCAGAGAATAAATCGCTGGTAATAACCGATAGTCTTTGCGTATGGTCCGATATATTAGACAGTCTTGGATTTTGAGAGAGAACAGAAGTGAAAACATCTAAGAACATTTTCAAAGAATACTGGTACAAGAAGTGCACTTGATTCAAACTATCCATTGTAAAGTACATATTCGAACAAGCTTGAGATAAGGGCATATATTGTTGGGAGACTGTCTCAATTTCTCCTATGACTTTATCTGTCTCTTCGACTTTCTTACTAATATCAGCCGCTTCTTGTTTCAAAGTTTCAAGAGTGGTTATCACAGAATCATCGTCGAGGATTTTCCCCTTAGCATCGTTCAATGCTTGTAACAAAGATTTCTCGAGTTGTCTCAGTCGCAAGTGGAATTCACCTTGTAATTTCAATAAGTCAGACCTCTTCTCGTCGATATCCGGACGTTCAGCTTTCAGGACTTGGTTCAAACATTGACTTTGCAGAGAACTTCTAGTAACGGTGAAGTTTACGAAGGTAACACGAGAGCAGATATCTGGTGGGAATTCTACTGTCGGATCTCTCGTTGATAAGAATATCACAAAAGATGGTGAAAGATCGATATCTTGATCTCCAAGTGTAATCAACACACGTCCACCTGTTCTTCTTAGTTCTCTATTTAGAACAGGATTTAATATCGGGTCATAATTTTCAACGTCCTGTACCAATAAAGGATTACCAAAACGTAAAGCGCTCTCGAGATTCTTCCTAAACGAGTCGTCCAAGAAGCTTGTTTTCGTGATCTTTCGCTCTTTAAATTCATTCATTATAAATTCAGTTGCTTGTCCGGATGGATCGATAATTAACGGGTACCTGTTGAAACGTTTCAACATAATAGCATTTTCGGTACAAAGATCATCCGTTGGCAGGGCATTAGCTTGCCACCTCAAACGTTCATCAGGATTTGAGAGATACTCTGTTCTCGCTATATCCGGTCGGAACTGTAGATTTGCTTGTTGCAAATGCTGACACCAAGTACTGAACAAATTTTGTCGGTACTGAAAAAGCAAGATACGTATAAAATATATGTCGTTGCTCTATAAAGAAAAATATGCGTGACTATTACAATGACTATTACTAAATGTAACTTACATGTTGATCGAAATATCCAGCGTACGCAAGGAAAGCAGAGGACAAGAGTACATCTCCGATAATCGTAGACATTTGACTTTTAAACGTTTCGCTAGTTGCTTCCCAACGTTCTCTTTCGATCACCAACGATTTCAATAAGGCGATAGAACGATCCACTTTAGCTTGTACGCTTTCCAAGTCAGCTTTAATAGCTTGTGCCTGAGAAATGAGCTGAGCGTATTCTTCCTTATACGAAGCTATGCTTTGCTCTAATTGAGCAATCAAATTTTTCACTTCTTCGCCTCTTTGTTTATTCGTTTCAGCCTGTCGTTCTAACGAATGAAGTTCATCTCTTAGGGGTTCTACTCGTTTCAGCATGTCTGCATACTCAATCTAAAAATTTTAAATCTTATGCTCCTTTTTCTTGAAAAAACTTTGCTTGTATTGGCAAATATTTACCTGCGCGGTAGAAGCCATACTGGCTCGGTTAACTTTTTCAAAATTATAGTCAGGATTACTTAAGTAGCGGCTCTTCATTTTTTCTCTCACTTCATCACTAAATAAATATTTAAACAAATTCATTGAATATTATTAACTTTAACAGTTAGGTATAACATATTTGAACAATTTTATATAACATATTAGCATACTGTATTATACATGTAATTTCGGTTAGTAACAAATTTGTCAATTGTCGTTCTCATGCTCTAAGTAACAACTAGTTGTGCTTTGTGAATTTTGTTCAACATTTGTTTAAGTTTGAGATCAGCAAGCACAAAGATTAGTTGTAGATACATACAACAAATATTAGTATTACACATTTTCTTAGATATTCGTAAGTTATTCGTTTTTTTTTTCCTTTCATCATGATTTTCTAATTCACGAACATTTTAGGCAATATTCGTATCAACGAACCGTGTTCGCTGATCCCTCGATCAAAGAATTAAACCATCTGTCTAGGTAAAACAAACAATGAATGCATGCTTACGTAATATCCTCGGTACTGAAATTAGAGACAATAGTATTGATAAAGTTGTCTCTCATGATGACAGCGCGGATAGATTTCCAGTCACTGGCATTTTCACCGAGCAATAAGCAGATAGACTCCAATGCAACCTTCACGATCGCCGGCGGATTCGCCATGGACCGGACTTCGACTAAATGTTGTTTCTTTATCGATTTCACCGCTATACGAAAAACGAAACGATTTTGTATAGTACAAAGGAAATAAAGTGCAGGCATGTGCAATTAGAACAGTTATGACAATGTTATGTGAAAAAAGCTCCGTGACAGGCTGCGCATCATTTTAGCTGACCTAAAGTTAGAGATAAAAAACACGATATATTTTATTTACAATAACACAGTATTTACGTATCATGTCACGTCCTTATAACTGGTAAATATCTAAAAATTCGTATATTTGAATTTCAAAGAAAATGCATCATCTAAGAAGAACATACTATCCAACAATTTCTTGCGGCTTATAAGAACGTAAGTTGTATATGCGTGGGTGAGCATTCAGCCAAAAGACATAACATATATGTCAAGCGGTTATGGAATTGTATCTGCCTCGGTAAATTCCCACGCGAGTATTGAACATTCAGCAGATCCATAATCATTTCTTACGTGAGATTTTCCGTGTTGAAGTTGACGATGGTTGGTATGAAACTATCCTTCATAATGACAGCACGAATCTGTTTCCAATCGGTAGCATTTTCCTCGAGTAACAGGCATATAGATTCTAAAGCTACCTTTACGATGCTTGGAGGATTTGCCATCGATCGAATTTCGACAAGATACTGCCGCTTAATCCCCTTGACAGCTATACTCATTGAAAACGATTCAGCGCAACGCGCAGCACGTGTTTCAAGCGTTCAAGATAGAGTACACGTGAGCAACGATAAAAAAAAAAAAAAAAAAAAAAAAAAAAAAAAAAAAAAAAAAAAAAAAAAAAAAAAAAAAAAAAAAAAAAAAAAAAAAAAAAAAAAAAAAAAAAAAAAAAAAAAAAAAAAAAAAAAAAAAAAAAAAAAAGTCGCAATTTTGCATTCGCAGCTTCATTTTTCGCGTGCAGTTCCTGTACACGAGGTTTATATCAGTACAAATTACAAACAATGTTTCGCCGCGTTCGTATTATATTTCACTACGATACCTGAGATTTAATTGCCAAACTCTTCTGCATTTCTTCCACTTGTTCTACTGTTTCTGCGATTTTGCTTAAACCAACGTTCAGATGCAACTGTTGTTCTTCTAAATCACTTCTCTTCTCTTGATACAATTTCACAAAGTGATTGATGAAATCTAAATAATGGCGGGGTGTAATAGCCATAGTTCTACTACCTCGCTTCGCGAGTCTAGCATTAGCTTTATGTAACGTTTGGTGTACGTAAACGCAAGCATTTATGACAGCATCTCTGTGAGAAGGCTGCGATGGTATTAGAGAGCAAACAGATGGGAAGAAATCTGGACACTTCCATGAAGGTCTTTCCAAATCCACTCGACTGGTAAATTCTTTTCCGACTTGGAATAGTGCGTTATCTGACCAATCGCCAAACCAGTTCAACACACATCTGTTGAACAATGCAGGTGATGTCGCAGCTCGATCTTTAAGACCATCCGTGCTGGGATTCATTGTAAATACAACGTGCAAGTTCTTCATAACTTGACCGGTGAACCATTTATACAGTTCTTCGTTAGAATCTAACATAAGACCCTCGCGCTGTGCTCCTTCTTTGCATTGCGTCATAAGAGTTGTATACTCATCACCCTCGAATAAACCAGGCACTTCTCCGTTTGCAAGTAAAGTATTCATACGTTCGAGGAAACCGGAGTCTAAAACATTCGATTCGTCGAGAATAAATGCTATTTTTTCATCCTTGCAACCAGATCGTCTTAGAACTTGACGCAAATCTTCGTCAAAGTCTTCGCCGGTGTATTTATTATGAACCTTTCGCATAAAATAAGTATACGTTAAATTTAAGGAAAGCTTTTTCTTCTTAAATATATAAATACTATAATAGAACATAGAATTATACCTTTATTTGGAATATGGACAAACCGTTCATCCATGCAACGAACCTAGACAGAGTCGTCTTCCCAGCACCAGAGACACCAATAAGTAATAAGTGTCCCTGAGGCTGTCGGAAAATTCTGTCGATTCGTAGAACATGTTCAAGAACTTCGTCAAAAAGAACCAAAGGAACGTCCAATTCCTCTTCGTAAAATACTTTCAATCTTGCTTTAACATAATCTCGCAATTCTTGTCTATTGACTGGTACATAATCTTTAGATAACCAATTACTGTATAGTATAGGTCTGGCTAGTGCTCTCTCTTTATCAACACCCATAAAGTGTTTCATGGCGACAGTGTCGATATTTTTATTGGTCCAAGCTCTTTCAGAATCTTCTACTAACCTATCTTGGAAGAGGCGAAGCGCCTCATGTGCCCACAAACGTACTAACCCTTCAATCGACAGATTGTCAAGGGGTCTGATAGCTTCGCAGATCCCGCGCACCCAACGCGTCATTTCACGCGGAGAATAAACATAATGTGGTTGCATGTCTTGGGTAAATCTTTCCTGCGAAGCTAAATAAAATTCTACCATTGCATTCGTCAAAGATTCTGCGTAACCTCTTAAAGACGGTGTTAACCTGACATAAAAAATTACACATTGAAAGGATTATTTTATATAATGTATGTATATATTTTTGTAAATTCTTACCTAAGCATGGCGCGTGTAAATGTTCCATAGATTTGTTTCAAAGATGTCTCTCCTGGATAATCGACATAAATTACTGGAACGTGCCTTAGGAATCTATGGGTAAGAGGTTTTCTGCCTGGATCTGTTGGAGGATTACAAGCGCCAACAAACTGAATTCTTTCCAAAGTAACCCATGCTTGATCGCTAGTTCGGTAGAAACCTCTATGTTCTACTAACTGCCTCAGGAACGAGATTACACGTTGTGTTCCATAATTATCCATATCGGGTAAATTGATTTCATCACAGAATAAGACCAACCATTTGCCTAATTGTACCGGAGAGAGCACAACACCGTTAGGTGTTTTACGATATTCGCAATAATGATCAAAAGTTTTCAACAGCAATTCAGGTGTAGTAGCGGATGAAAAGTTTAACCCAACGACCTCCATATCGGGCAAAGCTCGTAAAGCAGAGAAAAGAGTCATGGTTTTACCAGAGCCCGGTGGTCCGCAAAGCACTAGAAAAGTTATATAATCTTTGGTTACATAGTTCCTATAAAATTTTATAATAGCTTGTGTAAATGTATTATAACATTACCTATTGGCTTGTGCTCTGCCAACCATGTGTAAAGTAAAATCTCGTGCCTTACAGTGTCTAAAGTGGGAACAACGATATCTGGACTGGCAACTTTATGCGTTTCTACTTCGATCTGCGGAACTTTATTGCTCCAAGGCAACCATTCACCATGGATGCTTACTTCAAAATCAATAATAGGAATGTTACTTTGCGTTGGCAAGGGTATAGTCGTAATAGATCGAACGAAATCTCCTAAATCGGATCTAACTTTTAATTTCGCATCTCCTACGAAACTCCACAACAACGCGTACACTAAACACTTTGGGATGTAACGCTCCAGTTGTTCGCTTGGCAAAGGAAAATCAGTATGCGAATGATTATATTGTAAAACATTGCGCACAGCTTGATTTAGCATGGAGAATAGGGAGCTTAATGCTCGGAGACGTGTAAAATCCATTATATGTTCTTGCTTCATGGCATACTCTAAACATCTCACTACCAATCCATCTGGTGCAAAGTAACTTTGTAAAATGCTAGCAACTTCTCTCTGTACCGATAATGCAGGAGACAAAGTATCGTCCTTTTCCGTCATCTTTTTGCTAAGATTGTCTTCTTCTCCGTCTTCGAGTGGAATGTTTCTTAAACGTAACATGTAATTTTCAAATATCATCTCTGTAGAAAGTACATCATCGGAGAACCAAACCATACCGCAACGAGAGACAGTAGCCAATGTGGCATATTTTAGGTCTTGCACTTCAAACATAACTCTCACGTTTGGTGGTAAACTTAAACGTTCACCGTTTGGTAACGTCAGCAGTTTATTGTCGTCTAATACGGAATTCAAGTTTTCAACCCATTCTGGATCAACATCGCCGTCAAATATGATCCATTGTCGTTTATTGATTTCTCCTCTTACATTGTCTATAATTTTTCTAAGAATATGTGTAAAAAGACCGTCTGTCCATTCGCGTGTATTCGGATCTAATACACCGTACAATGTTTCTTTGCTAATAGCTTTAGGATCGATCACATGGGCAACTCCTTCTATTCCTTCGAATCGTTCCAAAGCTTTCAACAGTACTTTCCATGCCGTCGTTTTTCCAGAGCCACTCGGTCCGACCATCATCAATCCATGATTCAGATTACAAATTTGATAGAGTTGCAGTACCTAAATTGACCAAGTAGTGACTTTTCGAAAAGTAGTAATCATCAAAATAAAAGGAAAATGATAATCATGCGAATTTACGAAACGGAATATCATATATGGAATTAAAAGATACCGGCCATGCAATGCTAGTCACGGTTTAGTTTTGCTCTCACCTTTTCTACCCAGGTCTCACCGACCATTTCCTGGGGGGAGGGGCGCATATGATAAACAGTTCAAGAATTAGGTACACATTATCTATCTTACACAATATATTTTCAGAAGAAACAGAATTTTTGTCACTTTACTCAATCTACCCTTTTTCATGCTATTCTTTTTAACAATGAAATGATGGGATAATGCAAGTAATGATTATTTAAAATATATTATATTATTACCTTTTCCTGCCAAGCCCCTCCTTGTTCGTCACCTTCACCACACACCAGGTACTCTTCCATGCATACCTTCCTTATTTGATCCTTCAATCCTATGAACATATGTTTTATTTTTTTATTAATAGGTGAAAAAGAATTGCGAACATATAAATGTCTAGTTTCAAATGTAAGGATTACCCTTCATTTCAGCACGTGTGTAATTCACATTCGGGAATACATCATTGAGTAAACTGAATAGCAATGGAATATCTTCGGCGACTAATTTTGGTACCATTGTTTCGCAAACGGATTGTATAAGAATTTCTTGTTCTGGCAAATTTTCTGCGATCGAAGCCTCGTCGATATTAGTCTTGCCACGATTCTGCATGCCTTCTTTAATCTTTTGAATTCGATCACGTTTCACATTTCCAGCGGAAATAAGTACAGATTTAAGTGCTCGAAGCCCGAAATCATAGTGAGATTGATTAGAAAGTTGTTCATCGCACAGCCTAATAATAAGGTCATATATTTAACACAGTCGAGACATATCTGAAATATAAGTAAGACTGAAAAACTTACTTGAAGAATGGTACGATCTTGCATGCTAATTTTTCAGCCGATCTAAATCCCTGACTGAAAAGCATTACTTCAGCAATCAACTGTCTATCTGGTGTCGTCATAGCTAACGATCTAAAGAGTTTCTTCAAATTATCGGGAAGATTTGATCGTCCAGCGTAGCCTGGATTCATTGTAATGAAGATCGCCATATCTGTAGATACTTTAACTTGTTTTCCAACTAATTCTACACACAATGTTCCTTCTTTCTTTCCTTCCATTTGACTTTTTAGTGCTTCTTGAATTGTTTGCACTTGTTGGGAAACAGCTGAAAGCATACGCTCTTCGAGACGATTAAATTCATCGAAACAACCCCATGCTCCTACTTGACAGAGACCAACGAAAATACGACCCATGGCCTAAGAAAAAGAACAAATAAAATATACCTTTAAACATAATCTGTTAAAAATAATATATACCGTATCGCTGTCTTAATCATATGTTCCGTTTACCTGAAAGTCGAATGTTTCGTCACAATTAAATACTAATACAAATCTTCCCAGTTGATGGCCGAGAGCCTTCACGGATTCAGTTTTCCCTGTTCCAGCCGGTCCAAACGGAGAACCTCCGAGACGAGCTTCTAAGGCTTGAGTCATTGTTAAATAACACCTATCGGTCAAAGGTGTTTGTACCAACCTATCTTGCACTCCTAGATATTCAAACCCGTAAAAAAATTTGGCATTTGCCATATGTATTGTAAGTTGTTGCAAAACTTCAGTCTGTCTCGGATCGAAGTAGAATCTCATTTCGCATAGCCACTCAAATGCTTTCGGATTGGAAACTTTGTTTGAAATTAATCTCCTTGTTACGGTGCGTTTATGTACGAATTCGTTAATCAGATGCTCTAATTTCTTCCGCCTTAATGGAGGCTTACTTGGATCACTTTGCGCTTCATGCAGAGCAGCTTCAACGTCTTCCGACCACAAGATCTGAGCAGCTAGGACTATAATTTGAGCCTGGTAATTGTCACACCATGTCATGAACGCCTGAGGATTAATATTTCCATCTTTGAACTGTTTGATATCTTGCACCGCTCTTGCAAGACTCGATGCTAGTGTAACTCTCATTTCTTTCTCTACAAGAGTCAACCATTCGTTGATTTTCGGATGATCAACAGTAGATACTGGATTTTGGAAAAGCACTTCTTCTCCTTCGCGAGAGGCAATGCCAGTAATAATATTATTATCGTCGTTCAACAGAATAGCTGCTACACCAGCAAACATTTTTTTAAAGTGTTTTTGTAATCTCGCGATGTTTTTGCTGTTACCGATAATTTCCAACAAATCCTCATCACCCACGAAATAAAAGCGTGGAAACGACGTACGTTCTCTTTCAAGATATTCTCCTAAAGCTTTTTGTATTTTGCCAAGTAAATCAGCTAAACGTTCAAGTGCTCTTTGTACACCAGGAATATTTAGGACGTCCATGACCATCGGAGATTTAGATACTTTTTTCATCAAACCAAGGAACTCCGAACTAATGCTCTGGAAACGAGATGTTTCAACAGGCAATAAAGTTTTGATATCAGCGCTTCCCGAGAAAATGCCTTCTAGATAAACCCAACGTCGTTGAACGTCTATCCATACGTCAAATAATGCATTGATTCTATTTAATTTTTCTTCCCAAGTTAATGCTTCCTCCTCAAATACTTTATAGTAAAGAGAGAGTTTCATAGCAGCGACGGAATTGATGTGTTCTTTGACCTTATTGAAAAGATCATCCCAACCACGAATTAATCTACACTTATTTTGGTAATTTATCAAATCCAATTCGTAAGTTTGCCAAGATTCTCGTACTTGCTTTAAGAACTCCTCTAATGCCATTTCACCTTGTGCAACAAGAATAATGTCTTTTACTATTCCTTCATTTTTCTGTAAATTTACGTCCCAGACTTGGCCAAGGGTAAGTTCACTCAATACCCAATTTACTCGTAATTGCCTTGTTAATTGTTTCCAATGTCTTTCTTTCAAAGCATCAGATTTCAATTCCACAATTAGCATGTTAACTTTGGTATAACTTTGCAACATTTTCTTGACATATTCGTACGAAGAGTATTGCCTTAGTCTGGCTGGTAGTTCTTTTAGTTGTGCCATCATTCCGTCTAACTGTTGGCGTAATTTTCTTGGCTGAACGGATAACCATGGTTTTTCACGCGTATCATCGATCTGCGCCCATATTTTTGACAATTCTGACCAAACTCCTTTTAAATCTTGAAGCTCTTCGAATACTATTTGCATTCTATCCTCACTGGTTGAAACAACTCCCGGTTCCTGTAACTCTAAAGCCTCCTTAGCCTTTGCTACATTGTCTCTTTCCTCTTTCAATCTAGCAAACTTGCTTTCAAACAACTGTAATTGTTGCAATGCATCGTCTGGCCGCAAATGACCCTCAACTGGCTTGCCTCTTTCCCAATCACTCAGGAAATCAGTGGTCCTTATTTCAACTGCTTTATCTTCTGCTACAATTTTCATTTGTAGCGACGCAACTTGTGTTTGTATATTTGTATCTTTCCTCTTAATTATTTCATTGAATGCACCCCATTCGCCTTCTATGTTATCCACATGTAACCAAGAGGAAGGGAACTGGAACCTTTGACGTTCCAATATTCTTTGACCTTCGCGATATATATCAACTTGTTTCTCCCAGGCTTTCATTTTACGTTTCAACGATTGAACATAAGTTATGAATCCAACTGCATCTGAGGTACTAGCAGCTTCAATGGATTGTTGCTCTAAATCGCTTCTTGATTTTGATATTTGCGAATGGAAGCTAGACATTTCATTGCCGAGAAGAGTTCCGAACTTACCCAAAGTTTCTTTGTGCCACGAATCATATTTCAAAGATACTTTGCTTTGTACCTTTGCAAAATCAATGATAACCGGACCAAATTCGCGTCTAGTGTCCGATGTATCGAAAGTAGCTCTGGATTTTTTAATATCATTTAAACATTTCATCCACAAGTTTATGTTTTCTCCTAATTTTCCATATAAATTATCTGGTTGTAGGTCCCAAAGAGCTTGATAGCGCAACCATTGATCCACATAATCGGCAATATCTTTCATTTTAGATTCAACTGCTTCATAAGCTGCTTCTAAATGATGTACTCCGTACGGTAATTTTGTAAGTAAATTTCTATAAGTACCCGATTCAGGTTTATATAAACCTACGTTATATCTTGAACTCTGTAGTCGAACTTGGGAAGTGACAATAGCTTGCCATGCAAACAATTGTTGCATTATTTGGAACCTTGCATCTTCAATGCTTGGATACAAGTACATTGTCTGATTAGTTATGCGAACTTCGTGTATTTGATTCTGAATCTTCGGATCACCACCAGGTTTATGAGTTGGCTGAGAAGGTGCATCTGTATCCATACTTAGATCTACTCCCCTCTTTTGACCAGTGAGTGCATCAGTCCATGCTTTTATCCCAGCTTCTAATCTGGCTGCTAAATTCTTTTCTACTTCTTGATCGAGTCTAGACACCCAAATAGTTAAATTTGAATAATTCTTTAAAGATAGTTCGTCCACGGCTTTCTGAATTTTGGAAAGTATATCGGCAAATGTATTTGCCGAATATGGGCATGTTTCAAGAGATCGAACATCAACATCCAATTGTTCTTCAACCACCATAAGATCTTCAACTTTTTCTTGAAATGAAACAACAGTTTCGGAAAGACGTTGCACATACTGATCCAACTTATAACTTTCCCAAATCATCCCAATCCCCTAAATTAAAAAATGATGATAATTTTAGCTAGTGCTAAAATAGTAAAATTCTAATATAATGTAATTATATACAAATTAAAACTTACTTCAGAAATAAGCGACAACACGTCGTTACGCATTCCAGCAACTAATGGTATGATACTGGCTTTATCTTCGATCTAGGAAAAAAGATAGATTATGAAGTAAAATTAAAAGAAAGTTATCCTACTCTGACCATACCAATACAATTTTACGACATAAATTACAATTTACCATTCAATAATTTACAGACAAGGCAAACAAAAGTTTTACATGTCCATAGCTGATGCTAAGAAATTATATGACAATTTTTATTTGCGTTTGATGTATTACAGAAACTGAGAAATATACTATATGAATTACAAGCAACTTTTGGAATGTGCGGACAGCCAAACCATTTAAATCAATTATGATCGCGGAATGCAAGTTTCATAAAATGAAGGACATTGAAATAGAAATAGAAGTTTATTCATAAGAATTTTGTAGACTTTTCGTAAGAAATTCAAAGGCCAGCGAAATCAGAAAAATTCGAAAGCTGTAATATAATATAATTTAATTAAAAGTGAAAAGAAAACCCGAATTTTTCTCGGGTTCCCGCACATCCTATGATTCGTAAAAATCGTACGCTCTTGCAGTACACATTTTTCTACAAGAACTAAGCAGGCATACAGTAATGATTTGCAAATATAGGCAAGATGCACAAGTCCTGAAAGCATCATATATGACTACCTTCAGTGCGGGGCAGTGAGGACTCCGATTGGTAAGCTAAAAATATTGGACACCCAAGGAATTAGAAATATCAATATTGCTAATATGTACTTTTAACCTGGTTCTATTCCCTATCATTGTCTATCCGTTTACTCGTATTTTCAAAGCTTCAAATTGCTTATATTATCGCAAAGATAATAATCAATAAAATTGTGTTGCAATATGACCGTGAAATTTCTTTAAAATCGTACACCAATTTTAAAGACGTATAATCAAAAGTAAGAAAACGTATAATTATAAAAAAATATTACCTTTTCGAGTGTTCTTTCGTAAGTTCTGATGCTCTCGATCAAACTGATAGCAAAGGGGTATAACTGATTGGCCATATGTGCTCTATTCACAATTGATAAAGGTACACGGAAACCAAGATTTCTCATGTTTCTTACTTCCTTTGATAATGTAATAATTTCAGGAAGGAAATTCACTTTCAACTTTAATAAAGTACCATGACCTGATCGTGATCGGACATTTTCAATTATAAAAATCCTTCCGGTAACGCCAAGATTTCTTAGTTGCACTTTACGTGCCCAATCGTCAAAAATTTCCTGAGTCGATAGCTTCATACGAAAACTATCTCCATCAGCTTTTAATTTTTGACCTTCAATATGACTTTCCCAGCCTTTCCCTATGAAAACAAACAAATTAAAACTTTATATAAATACACGAAACAATTCAAATACGTACCTAAGACATCTTCAACTCGTTTTAAGTACATTGTAAGCTGGTAATCAATTTGCTTGACCCAAATAATAGAGCCAGCAACAGGTGGTAAATCTCTGACTATGCTCATTCTACAACATTTACTTTGTGCATACTGAACCTGAATTAGTAACATGATTAACTATTAGTAAAAAATAATAACTTAAGCTAATAATTTTTGCATTTTTTTCACATTCTTATACCTTGAACTTTTCATGTAACGTTTCTATATCATCTTTTACTCTCTGTATCAACTGTGTTTGATATTCTCTAATAGCGCCACGGATATGTGGTCTTACAAACAGTGCATTGAAACGTGAAAAAATTCTGAACATTTCGTTCGCATTCTTCGCAGTACCTAGTTGTTCTCGGAGATGCGCCGTAATTCTTGCTTCAACTCTATCGATACGTTCTTCATATCTATGGACAGCAGCCTTCCAGGATTCAACACCTTCTTTAGTAATATCAAGACAATCAATTTCTTTTACATTTTCATACGCCAAATTTACTTCACTAATGGCATTTACATCTGCCGCAACCAAACCCAATTCGACCTTTACATTATCGTTATCTGACTTCTCTATTGCCGCATTATTGTTATTCTTCTGACGAACGGTAGGTCTTAGTACGCGAAGAATGACTGTTCTGAGTTGTTCGTGTTGTCGGCGGAAATTTCGCATTTGTTCCATTCTAGCTTGTATTTTTTTATGCGCTGGTGAAACTCTCCATACCATTTTCATATTTTCATCTCGTTTCTTCTTAACAATATCTCTTAGTAATCCAGTTAATTTTTCATATTCATCATCCCATGTATTAAATACTTCAAAACATTGTTCCATAACTTTTTCAAACTCATCATATGGAATGTGCATTAATCTCCTTGTGCCTAACACTTTAAGAAGTTGACGCCCGAGGTCTCTAGAAATAGCTTCTATCAACCTCAGTACTCTTTGAATAGGATATTTTGTGCTTCTAATTTTTCGTAAGTGCATAAATATTTGCTGAACACTAGTTTTTATTCTTTCAAGTTCTGTAGCTGATAGTAAATCATTGATTGGAAAATCTTTCATTAAGGGATTGTAATCGTCGACAGTAGCCAAAGCTTGTTGTAGGCCAGTATCTATATCAAAACTAACGGTTGCGTGGAATCTCTTTCCATACTTAAGTATATCAAGGGTCAAAGTAATCTCTATACTTTCTCTTTTCTCTTGTATTCGATGCAATGCTCTTTCCAGGTTTAACCAAAAAGAAATTTCTTGTAAAGCTGTACCTGATTCTGGATCACGATTTAGTTTGGTCACCTACAAAGAAATTAATAAATATATAATATATACAAAATTAAAGTCATAAAATCTTTACCTTCTGAATTTCCTTTATCCATCTATTAACACCATTCTGCAACTGGTTGAGGAATGTTGAATCTTCAACTTTGTCACCAAAATCAGCAACTTTGGGCTTACGATTTTCTTCCACACATTGTTTAATTACTTGTGCAACAACTGGATGAATTTGTAATGAAATCTCTGGAATATCTATGTTTTGTTGTAAATGCAATAAACCCATTTCAAGTTCTGCTATTTTCTTTTCAACAGATGGTGCCATTTTGTCACCATCTCTATCTGTACGACCTGTTTCTTTTACATAGCTTTTAAAATATGGAGCCATAGTTTTACTAATGGCATGCAATGTTTCATATGCTGGTCCATCAGAGAAGGTAACTAAATGTAACTGTGAGTGAATAGATTTATCAGCTTCAACTATTGCTCCACGTTTTGTTAAAACTAAGGAGGCCATTTTAGGACTAGTGAAATGTATCTCATTTGATATATAGAAAAGAGTACTTTCTTTTTCTTCATCTCCTTCATTATTATCCTCCTCTACAAAATAATAAATAAAAATGTAACAAAACATTCAATATACATGTATTGTACTTTAGGATAATAAAATACTTCATCTTTTTCATAAATACTTAATATGATACTTAATGATAACAAATGTACAAATATGCAACATTAGCCAAATTAGGTTGTGCTTGGTATAATGCAACCAACATGTGTTTCTTTTTAACGTAATATTTCGAAAAATATGATTAATACAAAATATTGTATACCGGCACATATTTATGATAAATTAATGAACAGGTAAAAAATGTTAATGACGAAGAATGTAATAATGCTGTTACGTGTATTGATTACATTAATGTATGAGTCATATTTAGGAGAAATTTAAATGCATCAAACGACAAATGCCGCATTAATGTTCAGGGTACGTTTCCTGTCGCCGCTTAATGTACCGTTGTATCGAAAGACTGCAATGGAGGATATCGTAGGAGGGCAGAGTGCAAAATTCACGGCAATAAATTTGCCAAATTATTTAACGTGTTTCAATTTACACACCTTTACTGGAACTTCTTTGTATGTAAAGCGCCCACACTTGAGAATCGCTTATGAATTTTCGTATCGACTCTTGGTTGTCCTTATCTTCGAGTGCGGAATTGAACGCGGGTGGTACTACATCTTCATCGGGTAGAAGGACCATTACAATCTTCTTTAAATAATTAACAAATTCCCAATGTCCTACGACAATTTGGATCTCCGGGGATGGTTCCCCGGAGCTATCCAAGGAATCACCCATCCTATGATAATTAGTTTCGCAAAATTTTTAAGATCTTGAGCGGGTGATCGGTCGATCCCCGCTCTAGGATGAACTGTCACACAAATGATGACGGGTTACAGTAGGCATAGACTACGGCACACACGTATATACTTAGAAACTGTAACGATTCTCCACTAGTAACGCCATTTTCTTACTCCCTCTTTTATCCATCATGTTGACCAGTTTTCATGTTACTTTAGCCAAATCGCAATTGCACACTTTTGCATTAGCTTTGTACATGTTTTACTCGTTATATTTCTAGTTGGTGAATACTTTGTGATTAAATATATTTATTAAATTTATATCTTTCGTTAATATTACTTCTCTTCAGATATGGTTATCGTAGAAAAAAAGGAGCGATTTTTATTATAAACAATTTTAGCATTTCTGCGATAGAAACGATACCTTACGTACGCGATTTCAGACACATGCTCAGTATGTATTAAGCATTGTACATGCGCACGCGTATGGACTATGGAGCAGGGAAAGGGTGGTTGAGAGCAGCAGGTGTAGAATTCTTGCGGTGATTTTAACGGAAATATTAGTGCAGCAAAAATTAGTACAGGCAATAGTAACACTTGCAAAGGATTGTATTTTTTTTTTAAAATAAGTTTAGTACTACCAGCAACATATGTAATTACAAGTCTATCTATAATAAAAGAGCATTTTGCACCGGCTGATAACGCGTAACTGTCTCGATCGATTTACGTTTGTGCTTATTCTCTTACAATGGAAGCTTTGATACCCGTAATAAATAAATTACAAGATGTATTTAACACTGTTGGCGCTGATGCAATACAATTACCTCAAATCGTAGTACTTGGTACACAGGTCAGTTGATATTTTCTGAACTACCGATAGAATAAGATTCGTATCTTTGTAATTTCGATGCAAGTTTAAATTTTTTGCACCTACGAAAGATAAGAATACGCACTTGAATAGACCGTTCATTTCTATTGTTGCATTTATCAAACTTCATTCAAATTAGATAAATACTAAAGAATGTCTAGCAGTAAACGTAAATAGAAATTCACATTTTGTAATTCATACACCATTCTTGGATAGTTTTATTAAACGTGACGTTTTGTTTTTTTAGAGTTCAGGAAAGTCATCAGTAATTGAGAGTCTGGTAGGTCGGTCTTTTTTACCACGTGGGACTGGTATAGTTACTAGACGTCCTTTGGTATTACAACTTGTCTATACACCCAAAGATGATCGTGAACATCGAAATACAGAAAATGGAACTTTGGATTTAGACGAGTGGGGCACATTTTTACATGTAAAAAATAAAATTTTCACAGACTTTGATGATATTCGTAAAGAAATAGAAAGTGAAACAAATCGCATGGCTGGGTCCAATAAAGGAATTTGCCCTGAACCAATTAATTTAAAGATATATTCAACAACAGTTGTTAATCTCACTCTGATAGATCTTCCTGGTATCACAAAGGTACCAGTTGGTGACCAACCTGAGGATATTGAAAGTCAAATACGTCTACTTGTATTGAAATATATATGTAATCCTAACTCTATTATATTAGCTGTTGTTACTGCAAATACTGACATGGCTACCAGTGAAAGTTTAAAGTTTAGCAAAGATGTGGATCCAGATGGAAGGCGTACTTTGGCTGTTGTCACTAAATTGGATCTCATGGATGCTGGTAATTTTTATTGTTATTTAAAGTTTTTAATCTTATAATAAATTATAAAGTTACTATATTGTGTATACTGTTCTAGGTACCGATGCTATAGATATATTATGTGGCAGAGTAATTCCTGTAAAATTAGGAATCATTGGAATAGTTAATCGCTCTCAACAGGATATAATGAATAATAAAACTATTCAAGATGCACTGAAGGATGAAGCTGCATTTTTGCAACGTAAATATCCCACTTTAGCAAACAGAAATGGAACTCCTTATTTAGCTAAGACTTTAAACCGCTTACTCATGCACCATATTAGGGACTGCCTTCCTGAGTTAAAGGTAACTACAAGGTTTTCAAATAGTAAATGGTTTCTAGTATATAGTTGAAATAAAGCTAAAGTAAATATAATTTGGTAGAACTTATATTTTTTAAAAACAGACAAGAGTCAATGTGATGGTTTCACAATTTCAAACCCTACTTAATTCATACGGCGAAGATGTTAGTGACAGTAGTCAAACTTTACTTCAAATTATTACCAAATTTTCAAGCAGTTATTGTTCTACGATCGAAGGAACGGCCAGGAACATAGAAACAACAGAATTGTGTGGTGGCGCTCGAATTTGTTATATATTTCATGAAACGTTTGGTAAAACACTAGATTCTATACACCCGCTGGCGGGTCTCGCGAAAATAGATATTTTGACAGCCATTCGAAACGCTACTGGTCCAAGACCCGCTTTGTTTGTGCCAGAGATTTCTTTCGAATTATTAGTTAAGCGGCAAATTCGAAGACTTGAGGAGCCGTCTTTACGATGTGTAGAACTCGTACACGAGGAAATGCAACGAATTATACAACACTGTGGTACTGAAGTACACCAAGAAATGTTACGTTTTCCTAACTTACACGAACGTATTGTCGATGTAGTAACACAGTTATTACGCCGACGTCTCCCACCTACTAATCATATGGTTGAAAATTTAGTTGCTATAGAACTAGCGTATATCAATACTAAGCATCCAGATTTTCATAAGGACGCGGCTCTTGTATCGTCTTTGCTAAAAAATACTGACGTGGACCATATAAAACAAAACAGAAGACTTCCGTCTACTTCAAGCACCACATCGAGTACTATAATTCCAAACAATACGGTAAATAACTGTTACTAATATTTATAATCGTTTCAAAATATTTTGAATGTGGTGACCATTTGTCTCCTTATCATACCCATTTTTACGTTTAATTAAAAGATATAACATTCCAAATGTCTTTAATCTGTATTTGTGTGCTGTGTAACTAAACGCATTAAATGTTTCTAACAGAATGTAAAGTCAATTAATAACCAAGACGAAGTAGCATCTTCTTCTGAGCAGAATAAGGACCAAGGCCATCAAACGGTGTTAGGTAATTGGTTGTTAAATAGTCTTATATATCAAGGAAGAACCGATTCGAGTAGTTCAGTTGACGGTTCTCCAGTGAGAAATCGTGAAGGCAGCACTTCTCCACATCCAAATGCAAGTCCAAATCCAATGATTGAGCTGCAGAGAGCATCTCCACAACAGAAACCTGTGAATCTACTGCCAGAGGTACCAGTGCAAACATCGCGCAAACTGAATGAACGAGAACAACGAGACTGTGATGTAATTGGTATGAAAAGGAATGTTTTCCGTTTTTCCAAAAAACATATTTCATTTCACTCATTTATATATATTTTTATTCTTTACAGAAAGACTAATAAAATCATACTTTTATATTGTACGAAAATCTATACAGGATAGTGTACCAAAAGCTGTCATGCATTTCCTAGTCAACTATGTAAAAGATAACTTACAAAGCGAACTTGTAACGCATTTATACAAATCAGATCACGCCAATGTCCTCTTAAACGAGAGTGAACATGTTGCTGTTAGGCGTAAAGAAGCAGCAGATATGCTGAAGGTACATTTACAAAAACTACGGCGTGTTCTTTCTATAAATCAAACATTTCAAATAATTTATCGTTTTACTCATATGTATTTTATTACAGGCACTAACACAAGCTGGTCACATCATTAGTGAAATTCGAGAAACACATATGTGGTAACTGAATTTACACATTATTCACAGGATCAGTTTATAGTTCAATTTAGACATTTTGATGGTTTAGTAGGTAAACCGACAACTGAAATCACGTGTATATTAAAGTACTGCATGTCATTTGTATGCAAGCAGTGTTTACAACTACAACAATAATTTTTAAGATTTATGCATTTTCTTTTAGTTTCATTTTATAGGCATAACATAACACAATATTATAACACGTGCATTTATAGTAAAGGACGGTATTGAACGATTAAGGTATTACCACTGCGAACAATGGTGCTCATGCCAAAACTCTATTTCAAATGCCTTACTAAATTTATGTGAATATTCTGTTTACATCGGAAATATCAACTTGTCCGATTATCGCGAAATGTAAGAATAAGTGTAACCGATCGTAAATGCAGAGCAGATTTTTTTTCTTTTTGTAACATTTTGCACTGCGTGAAAAAATTGAAAAATGAATAGTATTTAATACAAAGGAGTAACATAAAGGACTTTGTTTTCAAGTACTTGTGATAAATATCATAAGCTATGTATATGACTGTGCGAGTACGCACATTTATGTATATTATACACATATACATCTATTAAAATTTTTGTTGATTTAATATTATTGAGAGATGCAGCCACACTGATTGTAACATTGAATAATACATTGTTGTGTTTTGATAGTTTCCATGTTGGGTGCAGCAAAAAACTTTTCAATAAATTGTATGTGCTCAAGCAACTGGGGCAGAGCCTGCTCATAATGACCTTTATACATTTGAGAAGTGGCATTTAATCTTTTCTCTAATGATTTTCGAAATTGATTTTTTATTTTCTTGTAATCAATTTTCTTAGTACAGTTGCAACATTGTTCACACGATGCGATTTGTGTATTATTTTTTTCATTTAGTGTAATCGTGCCAATAATTTCTGAACACGTTTTACATTTATAATTCATTGTTTCGGGTAGCGGATATTGCCAATTTTGTGTACAAGCTTCACATGCACACACAAAACGATACTTTTTCCACAAGAATTCACGCCTCGATAATCTTCCCTCACTAAGCCAGTGTGGTCCATAACAATCAAGAATTTCGGTACCCTCACCGATAAAGCGTAATGTTCTCACTACAACTATTCCTGTGGAAAATTACGTTTATTTGGTATATATATACATATATATAGCATAGGGACTCGTTTATTATGGTGCATTCTTTACCTGATGGATAAGAATGACGGACGACGTTTGGATAACAACTATGATTTACAAGGCTAACCGTGGGATAAATTGCGCCGCCTACATGCCTTGGTTCCCAAACATGCGTTTCTTTATCGTATATGTTTTCTACAATCTCATAAGCATTGCAATTAATAGCCTGCAAGTGGTGCAATGTTGCTACAGCCAAAGAGATGAAAGTTTCTTTCAAGCAAACAACGTCCATTATACCCAAGACAAAAGTGAAGCACTTTGCCAAGAATATAGCTTCGATAGCACGGATAAGATTTATGCGAGGTTCCATGTCCGAGCAATGAGTTTCTAAATTTAATACAGTATGATAATCGTGAGAGTTATAAGCCTCGCTTATTCCTAAATTGCTATACTCTTTATTTGCGTTTGTAATATGATACCGCAGAAAATTGTCATTCAGGAAAGGAATTTCACTTTCTTCTGTATTATTGTTAATGTGTTCAGTGTTGGAAGATATAAATCCTGCGACTATCAGTCTATAAGCTAATAACAAGTGTGAAGTGTGTCGTTGCGTTTGTTCAGAATCGTTTTCGTAAAAAGCATCAAATATGAAACATTCGTACTGATGGTACATTTGCCATGCCTCTTTGCGACACTTTTCTGAACAGTAAGATACCTGTAGAAGTACAAACTCATATTTTACATTCATATTTTAGGAATAATAAATAGATAAAAAGGTAAAAAAAAAATTAGGATTATTCGTATTACTAACTGTTTGACAAAAATAGCAAGGAATTTTAACACTGTCGTTTGATTTAAGAGTAACATGACAATGTAAACAATTCCTATTAAGTGCCTCTTTATTCGTACTGAAAGCAAATGGTTGTTCGACGATTAGGACACTTCCTGCATTAATGTTTTTGGTAGCTATGAGATGTCGACCTTTTTTCTCGTCAAATTTCATTGTCACAGCATCGGAACAACTTTTAAGAACGGTATGTTGTTTCCCATCTACAGGGGGTATTGTTGGTGTACGATTCGTTGATAATGGATTCAACGTCGAACCACTTTGGTTCTTGTTCAATTTTCTACGTAGTCTTTTGTCCTGAGAAGACGGTACTTTCAACTTTTTGGAGCATTCATGTTGTAAGTGGGTACATGCTTTTCTATGCTCCAAGAAATCATTCATACTTTCGGTAGTTTTATCGTAAAGGTTTTCAGGAAGTGCAAGCATGCATTCACAATATTTTAGGCATTTTACGAAAGCTTTCGAATTATAGCAATACTGTGCGCAATCTGAAAGCGCGTCCAGGAACACTCTACTGGTGACACTGGCCGTAAACAGTGTTTCGGTAAGAATATCACTTTTATTTCCCCGTTCGTGCACTACTCCATCGTTAGCTATTTCCCCATGACTATTCCCGTAAAGTTCTATCGCTTTAATGTCATCCTTACCCTTGTACGATTGAACAATTTTTACGTTCTCTATATACGGTATGTCCATAAGAATCTTTATCATTCCTTCCCTATCTCCATTTGAAGATAATTCCTTGAAACGATTTGCATACGGTTCCACAGTTGCGGCGTCGTAAGCGATCTTGAAAAATTCGCTAAATTTTATATACCTAACATCAATTTAAATACATTAGAGGAATAGCATAGTAATAAAATTAATTCAATGATTGTCGCATTACTTCAGCGACAGTGCGCATAGTCGACAAAATTTAATTTAGATCTCTAAATTTAACGGTGCAAATTAATCAAAGACCGAAATAGTTTCGAGCCTTCCATTTTCACGTACGCATAGTGAACTTTATGTGCGCAATATTTTATCGTACAATTTAAAACATTTCAATTATATAATTTATATGTTTATTGACTCTATTACTTGTAGTTGATAAAATCAAATGCAAATTATATGTTTTACTTTTATTAGAGGTCATGAGAAATGATTGTTAACTTACCCTTTTGTAAAAGACATGATTTCATAAAGGATCGATAAATTGTTTAAATATTATTTTACATTAACACACGCATGTTTGTCGCAGATACAAGACAAGACGGATGAGCTGTGACGAATTCTAAAATTAGATATTAGATTTTACACTGGGACATGTTCATGGCATCTGCCGTACATTTAAATTTATAGTTGATGAAAAATAATAAACAAATAAAATAAAATTACATTGTTCGTTGCATTATTATCGTTGATAAATACATTGAAAATTTTCGATATAAGTTACTGGATACAATTATATATATATGTAAAAACAAAACAAAATTTAAACATTGATTTTTAATACTACTATTTTACGACTGATGCCGCTGGTGTAGATAACCATCAAGTGTACGAAACGTCACATGATAAAAACGGGTGTGAGCGTTTTCTCTTAGTTCGTACGTGAAATGTTCTTATCTGAAAAATTTACAAGTTTTTACCAATAACTTATACTTTAAAATTATAGTTAATTGTCCATTAACATTTCTATATTTCTCCTAAGAACTACACGCGACGACGAAATAAAGAGCAGCACAATGAGGTACATCTTGGGCACTACTTTTGCAGGCACTGCTTCTGCAACAATTCTAATATTAGGTATTAATTAACTTTTATTTATTTACCTCCAGATATATTTAAATATTACTAAAGCTAATTAACCAAAAAGAAAGCAAGTCCATTGTAAAAGTCATTAATAAAAAATTGATCCTGATGCTTGTGTTATTTTCTCTTTATAATATCTGTATTTATGAAATAATATTCTGTTACAGTAATGTATCATTTATTCACTGGAAAAGGAGAACGTGTTAGCATTGCATGGTAAGTAAAGAGACCTTAACCAAGTGCCTTTTTTATTAAAAATTACAAAGGTATATCTACATAGATGTATATTATTATGAGCAACAATTTTTGGAAGGTTTTTGGAAAGTACATCGCCATATATGTGGGCAACTCTTGGTATTGGACTTGCAGTTGCTTTGTCTGTAGTTGGTGCTGCATTGTGAGTTTTAAGTTTTAAGAGTAGTTATTATTATTTGTATACATTTTAAAAAGTAATATGAATGAAATTTTTCAGAGGCATCCATACAACAGGAGTTTCAATTGTTGGAGGTGGTGTAAAAGCTCCAAGAATTAAAACAAAAAACTTAATTTCTGTAATATTTTGTGAAGCTGTTGCTATTTATGGCTTGATCACTGCCATTGTATTATCTGGAATGTTAGAGGAATTTAGTTATGAAAAAGCTGCTGAAATAGAAGAAATTCGCAATCAGAATTGGCTGGCTGGCTATTTAATGTTTGGAGCTGGTTTAGCTGTTGGTCTGGTCAATCTATTTTGTGGTATAACTGTTGGTATTGTTGGTTCTGGTGCAGCTCTCTCTGATGCAGCCAATTCTGCTCTTTTTGTTAAAATTCTCATTGTGGAAATCTTTGGCTCTGCCATTGGACTTTTTGGATTGATTGTTGGAATTTACATGGTAAGTCATTTAAAGATTTGATTACCTTATTTTAAAATATTAATCAATTCCCATTTGTTTATAGACATCTAAAGTCAAAATGGGAAGTGAGAAAGTGGCAAATAAGATATAAATTTAACATAAACAGGAACAATACAAAAATATCCATAAAATATTTTTTGGAATTACATTTCATTCCATGTTTAGTGATTATTGGAAAAGAAAAATAAATATAGAAGAGAAGTGCAGAATAATTTTTCTGCTTAAACTAATCTAAAACAGTTTCTTTTTCGTATAAGGTTGGTATCTGGATGCCATTTGGAACAAATGTAATTTTGTTGCAAATAGGCTTTAATGAAAACAGTTGTTACAACTTAGCAAGCTGCATATAAGGATTTCCGCGTATCAACCATGTGTATAATTAACTATTTCTGGTAGTATCAAACTTATTACTGTAATGTAGCCTCTTGTTTATAGCATTTTGAGTGCGTTATAGCGCTCTCCTGCGATCACATCTATTGTATATATTTTTTTTAACAAAAATATTGAAAATGTCGAATACAAAGTTATACTTACTCATATATGTGTAAAATATACTGCATATAATATTACTTATGATTTGAATTATTTTTACTAGATAGAATGAAAAAAGTCATTTTTTATTCGTTTAACAATAATATAAAAATTCTTAACTAATGTCATACATAAATTCATGACATTAACAGTATTAGAGATTCTTGTTATTCTGAATACAATAGTAACTGGATAATACTTCAGATCGATGTATATAAAATATAATATAATACAATATAATAGTGTTATTTTCCATAGGCCATAACCTGATGAATATTTTCAAATGCCTTCTCCAAACATTTTACATATTCGTTCGCGTTGCAATTACTTTTATAACTTGTTACAATAGCTCCCAATCTTTCGTCTTGAATCATGTATCTGAACATAAAAACGATTGTAGTAGAGAAAAATATCCTAAGATTACTGTATATTATTAGACTGCGGATAATATGTTTATAAAAACAATAAAAAAAATGTACGTCGTACCCGATTCCATATCCATTATTTACTACAGGTCCAAAACCGCCACAATATATAGCTGGATCCGAAAGAGTCGAAGTAGATAAAATGTTATTGTTTATATTATCATATGCTGGATCCTCAAAAATAGCTGGTTTTGGAGTGTTTGAATGTTCCCAAATTTTTTTTAATGCAAATAAATGTCTATCAAATCCCTGTCCTATAAGGCAAATTTAATTAGTTTATCGTTTTTTTCGTTAGATAAATAGATCGAACAGAAAATTTAATAATTTTTTATACATACCCATAACAGCTTCTTTAGAGAGTTTATTATGAACGTTACTACAATTAATTATTAAATGTTTTAATTCGGACATGGATAAGTTGCCATTCTTCTGAGCTATAACTTCACAAGTTTTTTTTGTTTCCATTGTACAGGACCTAAGAGTTTCTGTTCGACCATGTTTGAATGCAGCCGTACTACAAGATTCATACGTCGGTACTGCACAGTTTGTTTGATAGTATAAAGCTAACTGAAATGCCAACTGCATAATTGCATCGGGACTTACACCAAATTGTTTACATTTATTTTTACCAAATTCATTAAATATCATATGATCAATACTTAATTCTCTGGACCATTCTTGAAACTTTGTCTTTTGTGAATTAACAGCAGTTTGTATTTTATCATCTATAACAAATTCAAGTTTCTTGACCTTCATTGTTCCTGTCCCAAGATGCTGAATATCGTCAGGACAGAATTTTGGCTGTTTTGTTATATCATCATTTACATCCTTAAAGTGAAAAAGCAAAAAAAAAAAAAAGAATGTTATTGAACACTATACATTTTTGAATTCATTTTTAATGTTATGTACCTTAAGAAATCTTAAGACAGCTACTCCATCTCCCCAAGAATGTTCAAAATTTATTCCAGCAAATCCATCCTTTGTAACAATTAAAGAAAATGACTTATCAAACCACCTGTTTGTTCCACCAGAATGAAGATATGTTCCAATCAACTTGTTATAGTCAGTACCAATAAGCAAATCATCTAGTATCATCATAAATATAGCAGAGTCTATTTTTTGTAGAACTTCTTGATTACCAATTTGTGATAAATGCATTCTCGTATTAGCCCATAAATCACGATTTAATGTTGTAAGTACTCCAATAGGGCTTTCACTGTCTGATAAGTTTTCTTCTAAAATATACTTTAGACAATCTGCTATTGCATTTGGTTCCTGAATATAACCATTTTCATCCATTACATCAACACAATAGAAGTGTCCTTTTCTCATTACAATTATATGTTTTCCAGATGTATTTTCATAAATTTCATCTTTCTCTGGTTTTGGTAATCTTGTTGTATTAAATAAGTTGTGATATTGTGACATATCCAATGGAAAAGCCTAAAATAATAATTTTTTATCTGAAATATCGAAAAGTTGCTCCTTTCAAGATGGTAAAATAAAAAAGTAAAACACTTTTATTCATCTGTCAGAGAAATTTCTAATTTGAGCTGTCATTGTTATCTCACCTTAAATAAGTAAGCTCCATACCAACTGAATTGAGGTGGTAGTAATCTTGTAACTGTATGAAATGTGTTACTGCTAGATGTTTCAGGTTTTAAATAAAATATCTCTGGTCGTAGAACATTTTCTTTTAATGACTTCATGAATCTTAGTGATGATATAACAAGATTTGTAGCTTTTACTAATTGCATGTTATATTTTGCATTATTTGCTGGTTCAAGAACTAAGAAGGGATTATAATTGATTGGTAAAGATTTACGGTCCCTGAGATACATATCAAACCAAGGTTCACTAATATAACTAGTATGACGATTTCTAGCATCATTCTCAATAAGTTCTTTTTGCAACTTAACACCTTCTTTAGTCAGAAATTGATCAACATAAGTTGTAGTTTTTTCTAGCTGTTCTTTAGATAACAATGGTCTCTGTGCATTTAAATACCTCTTGCATGTGTCCTCTAATTTTGGAATAGGTAAACGTGGTAGAGATGGTTGAAAATGCAATGTTGGAGTCTTACTTCTTTCAATATATTGATATTCTTCATTCCATTTTGTGGATATGCTTCTATAATAAATAGGATTTAAAAAAGTGTTATTTAATAAAGTGCAGGATTTAAAAAAGTGTTATTTACCTTGATGCTCTTAATAATAATTGCACTTTTCCCTGATCAATCTAAAATATTAGAACAATTATTATTGTACAATACCATAATTACACTTGTTGTATAATAATTATATATTAAATACATAAAGTTTACGAATTACTTACCAGTTTTGTCTTATAGTAGTTAAATTTTAATATGAAAGAGAGCATATTGTAATTATCTTATAAGACTTATTTACTATCAACTGTATGCAACTTTACAAAATATATTTATAAACTATAAGAAACTATAACGATAAACAAAATATACCTTACAGTATTTCAATGTACCACTCTTAATTTAAACTAACTGTACAATCAAGTTTATACCTTTTTTTTTTATACAGAAATGTATACATATATGCATATATGTGCATACATTGATAACATATGCAGCATTTTTATGCGTAGTTAAAAACATTATAAATATTTATAATTTTTACATGCGTGTATATACATTATTATCTTTTTCATCGTTTTTGAATATTAAAAATTAATTAAGAATGTAATGTACGTAAGGGAGCATTCGCAACGATAGACTATGAAAGAATTTATTTAGGAAAACGCGTTTTTCAACCAATAGTAAAATACTTTCTATGCAATCTGAAATGTTTGTGATTGGTCGTTGTAACGAAATTCACGAATTTCCCGCTTTTTAGAATGCTAAAGAAGCGTAATGGAACCTTTGACGAATATAAATAAAGTATTGTGCATTTTTCAGTTTGTTTTCTTAAAATTCATAATAGTTCTGTATAACCTCTATTGATATGATTGAAACAGTTTTGTCATTGATTAAAATTGTGCCTTAGAAAAATGTTAGATATACCATAAAACTGTTGTGTCGAAAAATTTAGTAATTCTTTGTGGAGATGTACACGGCAATGAAAGATGTTTAGTGAGGTGAAGTGAAATTCAGTACAGTATGGAGTGTCAGTAACAAAAGACTTTAAAACATACGTAATTTGTATTATACAGTTTATTAAATAAATGGTTACTGTGAATGTGAAATCAGCAATAATGTCATAAAAATTTAAGGTTAGATACGCGTCATAAATTACACATATCCTCTCAGTATGTTGCACCGTTTATATGATAGAAGTGTTTAATTAAATCAATGAAACTGGAGAGAATCCACAATGCAGGTAGTTTAAGGACATTCTTCTTCAATATTCCAACAGTGTGCATCGTTCAGTGTATACATTAAATACATCCTTCTAATATCTACGTGATATGTTACTGCTTTGGTTACTGCGAACAGTATAAACATGTTAGTATACATAGATGAACGATTGTCCATCGACCTTTTCATAATTAGTAATTATTTAAAAAAGAAAGAGAGGACAAACACATTCTTATGTACTTTATATTTTATAGGGCAGATCGAGATTATAATATGGGTCCAGCTACAGAAATGATGATAAATGATTTTGATGATGAACGGACTTTAGACGAAGAAGAAGCTTTAGAAGGTAGTGAAGATTCTCACAACGAGTTGTCCAACTTGCAAAAGGTATAATTCTGAGATGTCTCAGCTAAATATTTAACATATACGATGTTCACTTTGTAACAAAATTCTGATCCCAACTATTCTAGGATCAAGCCTGTGAAATGAAAAAATCAAGCCCATAAATAATTACAATTATGATAAGTTTCTGCAACACTTTGGACTCAAAGTGCGTTCTCGTAGTGAGATTCGTATGTTTAGTCGATTCGTTATATGTAGCATGGTAATCATTTGTGTTCCTGTCTTCTTTCAGGAAGGTGATATGCCACTAAAAGATCTACTTGCGATGTATGGATACGGGGATCCATCGACGGAAAATTCAAACAGTTCTGATCGAATATTAATTCCATCTGGAAGCGGCGATCCAGAAGTCGAAGGACAGTATTCAGATAAGGGAGATAATGACGCGGATGATGATGACGACGATGACGAAGCGGATGCAACGAGTAACGAGCCAGATCTCAAACAGTTTTATACAGAAATGTTGGTAAAGGGGAAAGATTCAACGTCGTTAGTATCGGGATCAACGATGAAAGGAAACAATGCCGGCGGTGTAGGTACCGAAGACAATAGCAGGCGACACAGAATTCACGATGACGACGACGACGACGAAGAAGGTGAAGGCGAAGGCGAAGCCGAAGGTGAAGGCGAAGGTGAAGGCGAAGGCGAAGGCGAAGGCGAGGGTGAAGGCGAAGGTGAAGGCGAGGGTGAAGGCGAAGGTGAAGGCGAAGGCGAAGGCGAAGGCGAAGGCGAGGGTGAAGGCGAAGGTGAAGGCGAGGGTGAAGGCGAAGGTGAAGGCGAGGGTGAAGGCGAAGGCGACGGTGAAGGTGACGGTGACGGTGAAGGTGAAGGCGAAGAATGTTCTATGATCGATGGTTGTACTAATAATGAAAGTACGAGAACGGCTTCGACGATGGGAGGTGCCAATGCTAGCACTAAGTGCAGTGGTATAACCGCACTTGCTGGTTGCACTACAAACGACAGTACCGTTGGTGGGGTAGAAGGTAGTGTCAGTAGTGGTACGGTAGATGGAGGAGAAGATGGAATAGTCAGCGGTGCTATAGGTAGCGGCACATCAAGATTGTTACGAAGCGTTTCACGACCACAAAGCGAAGAAGAAGAAGACGATTGTGATTATAGTCCGGACGAAGAGGAATGGAAAAAGACAATCATGGTTGGTATCAATTACCAAGCAGCTATACCGGAAGGTCTTTGTCATTACGACGATGCTTTACCTTACGAAAACGAGGATAAGATGTTGTGGGACCCCAGTCATATACCCGAAGAAGAAACGGAAGAATTCTTAGAACGGGCACAGCTACCAGCTGTAAAAGGTGGTTCTCTACCTACGGGGTCTCATATCAGAGACGACGAACAAGCATTATATCTACTGTTACAATGTGGCTACAATCTTGAAGAGGCATTAAGAAGACGCAGGATGAACGTCGTACCTCCAACGGATGCGGTTAGTCTTTGGTCCGAAGAAGAATGTCATAATTTTGAATCTGGATTACGAAGTTACGGAAAAGATTTTCATCTGATACAAAGGAACAAGGTACGCATGATATAACGCATCTGGTTTCTTCGAGGTGACGAGAAACAAACGTATGTAACGTAAGCATCATCGTAACAGGTTCGAACGCGATCTGTCGGCGAATTGGTGCAATTTTATTATCTCTGGAAGAAAACGGAACGTCACGATATTTTTACGTATAAGGCTCGTTTAGAAAAGAAGAAGTATGCTTTGCATCCCGGTATCACGTGAGTATTTTCTCTGTCTCGTAAAAAGAATAGTCATTTTTCCAGATATGTACAACGTTTTGGAATTTATAGTACTAGGATAATTGTCATACGTACATATATGCTTCCCTACGATTTGTTATAACGCGTATTCGCATTCTTTCTTTTCCACCTCTATTTTTTTCTTCTTTCTTTTTTCTTTGCACTAAACGAAGCTTTTATCAAATCACGTAGCTCCCGTTATCACGTTTTTTATGTTGCGATTGAAAACTCGAAGTATGACAAGATCGTTGAATCGTAAGCAGGGACTATATGGACCGATTTCTCGAGGAGCAAGAGGGTGTTCGCGATCGTAGCAGCTCACCGAACGTGCATTGCTTGTTGTACGGGGACGCGAAACGGCAAAGGTCAGCTGTCAGCGCGACGAATAACGAGGAAGGAAAATCAACGGAACCATGGGACGGTGGTGCAGTTGATCCGTTGGCAGATTTGAATGGACCAACGCCACCACCACCACCGCCGCCACCACCTCCTCCTCCTCCGCCAGCGGCACCAACCTCTGCAGTTGTTCAATCACCGTCAGGTTCAGTTTCAACTACACTGTCAACTCCTCCTATGTATTGCACCGCAGTGTCAACTCGTCATTCCGATTGTTCACCGACCGACTCTAGCTACGTTAATAACCCGCACATGTGGTCGAATCTGACGTCTCGAAGTCACTCTACCTCCTGTATCGTAACCACGATCACGATAAATACGACAACAACTAGCACCGTTCCAATGGTCACGACCGTCGGTATTACAAATACGGTTACAACAACAAGTTCTACCGTTACTACTGCTGCCTCTAACAATTTCTATCATTCGCGAGTGACGTCGAGAAGCAACGATGTGCACGATTCACCGTCGCCAGAGAACATTTTACCTCATTTACCACCTTAGCGTCGAACACGACCTTCAGGTTATCAGCCTGGAAGGCGTCAAATGTCTTTGCGCGACGTGTCTTATTTAGAACTCGCGCCATCGCTATCGTCGTAATATATAATATTCGTTAATATCACGAATTATATTTTTATACTGTATCGTAATATGATTATCGATTGCAACAGTGGAAACGTAAACAAAAGTTTTTCGCGAAACCGAAATAAAAAAATAGTAAAGTACGTTAACTGACGTTAAGGACAGTTGAATATATGGGGTAAGTGACACGTGGACGTGAATTACCGTAAGCTTGTTCCATCTTTCTGCTTCTTACTTTCCAACTACTATTGTTCCCGTAGATGAAGTTTATGGAAAGATATCAGTTTAATTTGTCGAAAACAATCCGCATTTCCAGATCTAGGAATAATTAATCAAAGTGTTGTCAAAGTGAACGAACGATAAATGAAAATCGCAGAATTGTAGCGCCGGGCGCAATTTTATAAAAGATACTATTGTACCGTTGTTCTAAGCACGTGTCTGATTGCTGATACCACCACTCTAAGTGTACAAAAATGCGATCTACGAATGTGAGAAAATAAAAGAGCTCGGTAATCGTTTCAAATGGTTAAATTAAATCGAAGTTGGACCAATGCTTACTTATTTAACAACACCGCAACATACGCAACATTCTAAGAAAAATCGTTGCCTTTATTACAAATTTTCATCGATTACACCATAAATAATTCTGGAACATTTACTTGTTCCCCCCGTTTTATCTATACTGCGTTAAATCTAAAGATTCCACAATGGTTTTCAATAGCTTTCCCATCAGAGGCAAGAATTGTATGCTGCTAATGTTGGTCGTAAATCGTCCCGTAGTGAACACATTCTCCTCCAGTTCCTTTCTTCGAGTTTCCTTCAATCTCGCTGGTAGAGCGGGTTGATTCGACTCGACAGACTGTTGTACAGTTCTTACGCTTCTGGTATCGGCGTTAATCAACGATCCTTTAACCTGCCAATCGTCCGGTGTACCTCGATGCTCGAGAAAATCGAAGAAAACGCCTAATTCGGTGACTGTTTCGCGTGCTATCAACTGACGATCCCGTAGAGCGATCCTTGGACTTCTGATTCCTTCCAACGCTTGGCACAATATCAACACCAGATTCACTTCCAGAGCGAATCTCGTATTGTTTTCATCCATAGATTCGAACCAAGGGTCGCTAAATTTTTGATACTTGGCTACGACAGGGCTGTCGTTGTTTCCCGCAGCTACTCCGCCGCTTCCTTTCGTCACGTGTCTACCGCTAGTCAAGGCTGTTGCTCTCGACAGAATCGTGTTCTCGCAAATAAGAGGATCGTAGGGCCTGCGCACCAGCCTCGGACTACTTAACAACGGTACAGTTACGTCTAGACCACTGACGTACACCAGAAATTCTCCTCCTACGTTAGAGGAAGATCTCGAAACGGGACCGGATGCCGCGTGGATAATTCTCCTGAGATCTTTGCTCGAATGCATTCGCCGATCTTCTGGCACAGCATGCTCCCACTCTTTCTTCGCGCTATCGGTCTTGTCGGCCGGCTGTCCACCGGTGGTGAAAGATAGCGACGAAGTGGTGATGGGTTGAGATCGAGAATGCAGAGCCTGCGTGAATAACTGCGTCGAACTGATGATCGTGCCGTAAGTTAATTGCGGCCCAGAGCTCATGCTCATCTGAGGAGGCCCGAAATTCATTTCTGCCATCGGAGTGTACCAAAAATCTTGCGTGTATATAGTGTCTACCAGAGTGTTCAGCCTCGGCGAGAAGCGAACGAAACTGAGGGCGCAGGTTGTGTTTATCACGATCAGTTTGTTAACTAGCAATTTCAATTCGCCACTTGGCGATCTTTTATCGCAAGATTCCAATTCCTCGGCACTCTCCACGCTGATACCGTCGATGATGAACTTGAGAATTCGCGGTCTTAGTAACAAATTCACGGTGTTGTCGTATGCCAAGTACATGCACTTGATCAGAGTCTCGCAGACATTCGGTTGTATCGAGTTCCAAACGTACGGTTGCGATGCCATCGTGTAAATAAGGGCAACGAGTGATTGTACCAAGTCGGCAGCCAACAGGTCTGCTGTATGTCTCAACAAAGTCGATGCAACCATCAGCTGATACTCGTGAGAATTAAGGAATATTGTGATCGATTTAACGTACATAGTAGGCGTTTCCCTAGTGACCAGTCCTATTAGAAATTCAAGACCAAGCGTGTAAAGTGGCCACCAGTCCTGGCATCGCCACTTTCTATTCGGGCAATTGTCGTACAGCGAGTCCAGCATACTATTACCGATGTCCTCAGGTGGAATCAAGCTCAACCATAGCTTTGCGATGTCGTTCTCGGTGATCGGATGCAAAGTGTACGGCGAACGAATAATCAAATTGAGCAAATTCAAGGCGGCTGTGCTAAATCTTAAATACGGATATTTTTGTAAAGTGATACCTATACAGGTCAGCAGTTCAGGTATCATCTGTCTTAGCTGGACACAGCTAGACTTTCGTTGATGCTTCGTAAGTGAACTTCGTTCGACGTACGAGCGCAAAAGTTGCGTGACCATGCAAACGGTCAAAGTTGCCGGTAAACTTTCCCGAATTCCACGAATAGTTTCCGCGTTTCTTTCGTCGGCGTTCTTTTGCGCGGTCGCGCTGTCGATCGCCCCTGTACCCGCACCCGCACCCGCACTTTTCTCCTCCGTTTTTCGCTCGACCATCGCGGGTTTCTGTTGTTTACGCTTCTGAAATTGAGTCGCGGCATCCTTGAGCTCCTCCAATTCGCTGGTAGCGATCGTGCAGGAGTGGGCTAGAAGATATTCGAGACTCGACGCGTCTTCGCGCAGCGTGCTTTTCACGCACTGTACACACCCGAGAAGCAACGAAACCAGCGTTTGACGCAAAGACTTTCCGTAACTACGATAAGCCTGCCCTATTTCTTGCATCAGTTGTGTCAGCCCTGTTTTAAAGATCCTCGAGTCATCGACGCACATTTGTTTCCAGGAAGTGATGCATCGAAGCGACAGCGAACCCAGTAACATTGTCATTTTTCGACTGGAAACGTCGCAGGACTGTTTGATTCGTTCCAGTAACGACTCTAAAGAGCGCTGCGTGATGAGCTGTGCTTGAGACACGTTGATAGGGTAATTCGTTGCTATTCTTTCGTCTGTTAGCGTGACGATAAAGTTGTACCAAGATTCCAAGTTGGTTTCGTACAGCGAGTCCGCCACATTCGCATCTCGTTTCTCGTAACTGTTCGATTCTTGGCTGTCGATGTGCGCGTCATCGAGTACATATATGGCTAGCTTTTTCCAGTAATCCTTCGACTTGTCCAAAAGTTTCTTCAGGTTCACGGTGAAATCATCTTCCAAGGTTGTACTTTTGAACAATTCTAAGGTGATGATATCCAACAGATGAGAGTAGCCTTTTACACCTGGCACTAGGTCTCTGAAAAGTGGAGCGAAAAGATGGGTCCAAAACTTCTCCCGTTTCCGGAAGAAATTCACAAGAATCTCGTTCCTGTGATACCACATTGCTCGCAGCAACGCCATCGTGCTGTTGTACAACCTGTCGTATATAATATCCTCCTTTTCGTAGATCCGATTTAGATACTTGACCAGAAATTGTCTACATCCTTCTGTGAAAAATTCCTCCACCGATCGGGGAAAGATCCGTTTGCATTCCGCTGGGTGTACAATGTTGAAGAGGGCTTCGGTCAGACCAGGTTGCTTCTCTAAGCATACAGCGACCAGCTCGAGAATGGCAACCTTGACGTCTGCGACGCATGTCGGCGACATCAGACCTCTGCGAGAAGCAAAAGTCTCGCGTATAGCCGTACCGTCCATTCCCATGCAAACTAGCAGCGACATAGATGATCCTTCGGCAAATTTTTTCAATAGCCTAACAGCCATCGCTTGTAAAGGTGGACTGAACCAAACGTACAGATAGTTAACTATCGTAGGTACTATCAAAAGACCGTTTGGTACACGAGGCGAAGAATACAAGGCTGCTTCCAGCGGCGATCTATCTCCTATTTCTAGGCCCAACGATTTTCTGAATATCAGTAATCTGTTTACCACAGACAAGGCCAGCTGCACACTTTTCATCGCTTTAAATCCCTTTCCTCGAATCCAATCTGTCTCCGCCATCATTTTGTTGTGTAAAGTACGTTCACCGGTACGGATCAGCTTAAGTAATGCGTGCCTTGGTTCTAGGTACAGTAAACTGTACGCCACGACAAGCTGTAACTCGTTCCGTATGTCTTCTTTCGGTAAGCTAGATTCAAGCGCTCTGTGAAGGCAGAACATACTTTTCAACCATAAATCGATCCGCTCTGCGTCCGAATCGAAGTACCAGGAATCCAGTTTTGGTAAAACACCTTGCAATAAAAACACCATTCCAGGTATTTCCACTGTATACAAAGCTTCCTCGTTGTATTTTCTGATTAAATACTTGGATAAAATGTCCAAATATGCGTTCAATATTGGATAAGAATGAGCGATCGTTTCTATCGCGGATAACCACGATGCGATTATGCCGCCATCGAAAGAAACTGCTTCCGCAAAATCTAACGTTTTTTGGTAACGATTGTTGAACCTCGGGTAAACGCCGGCACGCATTCGCGATAAAATTTCTTCTGGATATTCCAATATAAGTTCCGACGAAATACTGATGCAAGCTGCAACTACTTTATAGATGTACATCTTTTCGTCGGGTAATACTGGATAGGAAAATCTATTTATGATTTCGAAACTTAATTCCGTCGGAATTACCATACTTTGTCGTATCCCAATGTACTTGGCTAATCTTTTCAACAATTTCAACCCTTGTGACACGTGCTCGGGCATATTTTTATTCAATGCATTGCTAGGTGTAATTCCACAACCTGCTTGAGAAAATAGCTGTTCTATTTTATGATGTAAAGCGTCCCAATAGCTCGCTCTTTGCCGAAATATCACTACTTCCCGTTCGCTCGATAATACGCGTATATTTTCACGGAAAGAATCTTCCGATATTGTATACGGATTTTTGTGAATCGTACATTCTTGCTCGTATGGTTTCAATAGTTTGTTCTGGTCCCGTTGCCGCGGTACTTCTAGCGTTAACGATTGCAGATTATCCAGTTCCACCGCGATTTTTTCGGCACTCGATTTGGAGGCACTTGCCAAACCGATTGCAATATTTGTCAACGGTTCGAATTCATATGGAAATTGTTCGGCTGCGTATTTATAAATCAACCACAAACCATCGTTGTATTCGGCCCAGAATCGTGCTGCAGTTTCAGGAAATTGAACCGCGGCAGCAACAGCGTCGAAGATACCGTTTAGCACGTGCAATTTGTCTTCATCGACGAAAGCACACACCAAGGTAAGAAGATTATATACGCTACTTCGCACTATTTCGGCATAGTGAGTTTTTTCACAAATCATTTCGCTATTCATCAAGTCGTGCAAGTAATGAAAGACATTCTGTTGTATAGCTTTGATACCAAATGGTCTAAATCGGTTCAAAGTATCGACATTTTCGGGATCGATAGCATAATTCGATAACATCCAAGATAGAAACAGCGGACTATCTTGAGGAGAATGATCGCGAATGCATTTTTGCTCGAACGTTTCTTGCATACTATTTCTCACATTTTGTATCCAATCTTCCATGTTGATGCTATAAAAATAAATTCATTTCCACTATTAACACGATACAGTTAATTCCAAGCAGAGATAGAAAAAAAAGACCTACTGTTTTCTAACATCTAATGCTACTAATAACAGAGCAGCTTGACTGTATTGTATCTCCTTAATTTTCCTGGCAATTGCCTTCTTATCTTCGTGACTTTTTGTACTTGCTAACCGTCTCGGTTCTCCCTGTATTCATAAATTATTAAATATTATTAGATAGCAGTAACACATCCTGCCGCTATCTCTCTGCTGTAATACTTACACCGATACTTTCGTACAACTTCATAAATTCATTATCCGCGATATGTATATCATGAATGATGACTGTTAAAATATGGAGTAATTCTCTCATTTCAATAAGACTACTGTTGTACAATCTGTGTAAGTACTCTTCCGAGCATAGCTGCGACCGTACAGGTGGATTCACAGTCTTCAACATCTCTATTTGTTTTCGAACAGACTCTAGGAGTGTTCCAAACAAAACATCATCGAAGAACTTTGCAAATTCTTTTTCATAGCGATGACCCTTGTCTTTATATTCGACCATAAGTTTAAGGCACTTTATCAAGGTCATTCTTTCGGAATAATAAAAGTCCCAAATATCGTCGATTAACGCTTTCATCGAAGTGAAGTCTATGAGTTGAGACGCGAAAGTTTCCGCGCAATTCCGGTATTCATATTTTATAAAATTACATACTAGATCCCACGTGATGGTGGCATCTAAATTCTAAAAGAAATACTAAATGACGATCGTTTTTCGTAATATTTCGAAAGAAATCAAGATCGATAAAATTTGTTCGCAATACGTACGAGAAGAGGTGCGAGTTTACTAATTAACTCGTAGATTCGGGGTGAGGGATCATTTTTGGGTATATTTTGAAGCGATGCTTCCGTATATGGCTTGAAAAATAATAGTCCTTCCTTAAGAAGTTTCGTTTCCTTCTTGATTTCATCTTCGACTAGTTGTTTCTCACATCGGCACACAGTATCCGATATTAAAAACCACAACTCCTTGCAGTAACTGTATCCCAGATGGTTTTAAGACAGCGACAGTTCCGGTAGAACAAAGAATAACAGATACAGCATTTCTTTTCTTTATTATAAAAGCGAAAACAAATGTTATTTACTTACGGTAAACTTCCTACAGTAGGTACTTCCATTTCCAGTACATCGGATCCCATTTGGATATTATATTTCTATTCGATTAACAATTATTAAAGCATAACATTGTAAACAACGACGGAGACATAACCTCAATTATACTAGAGACTGATAATGTGCGCACAGTTTTCAATCATGTTCGTGTGTCGTACTGTTTTTTCAAAAAATGTCCAGATCTGTCGCTGATTGGACGATACTTGGTACGTTCCTAAAAACGATGGTGCACTAGGGACTTAAAAATAATTCACGTTGGTCATACTGGTGCAAGTTTCCCGCCAAGGATAGTCGCGCAATTTGCAAGCAGTTGTGAGTGAAAGTAAAAAGTTTTTCACAATATTTCTGGCTCTTCTGTGAAAAATATGGGGTAACGTCGGCGAGAAATTCATTCGTATCTGGTTTGTATTCGTTTTGTATTCATTTTAACGTCAATTTCAGATGTATACGCATTACTACGCATATTTAAAACAGGTGCGCAATACGTCTGACAGTTGAACCGAGCGTGGATAACGATGAAACGCATTAAACGATCACAAATAACTCGAAAATTAAATTCGATTAAATGTTCCTTAATTTTAATTTTATTTAATTCGACAAATTTCATTTGTTACAATTCGAAAATTTTGCCTAACCTATCGTAAACGCAGTGTTACGATTACTCGTTGAATTTCATACGTTCATATCGAAGATGAAAAAAACGTGGAAGTTTTTTGCCCGATATTGCAAATAAAGATAGAATAAAGTTTATTTTATGTTACACGCACGCATCTGCCGGTGAAAAATCACGAATCGTAAAGATAGAACTATTTGTGTTGCCTTTGCGAAAACATAACGTATGTCCAGCCAGCGTTGACGGATCGTGGACATTCGGAAGGAATTATCGTTTGTAACACGTACGAAAGAAAAATGGTTCCAAGGAGAAGAAGGTAGAAAGGGAAGAGGAGTGTGTATATATATATATATATATACGGGGTGTCGGGGAAACGATCACGGATACATTTGTAACAGTTAGCGAGCAACCTGTAACTGGTTACAAGATCGTTGACAACTGGCTAGTTTATCCGTGGGATTATTGGTCGATGTCGGACGATCGCAATTTTCCTTTTTGCACAGGATCGTTATCCATGAAAAGAAGCTGGCAATATTATCCGTTGGAAGTAAGTGGTTCGCGTTTATTACGAGCAATAGAGCTTAAATCGGTTAAAAGAAGAACAACGCGAACGCGCGGGCGCGAATCAATTTCGTTGGACAGGTTTCGAAAGGAGCGATAAATTTTTCGTGGAAACACGTTAGTAGCTCCCCCGAGGTTTTATCGTTGATATCTCGTTGTAGGAGAGGGAGCCGTTAAAGAAGAAGCGAAACGATTTTGATGTAACAGAGGTGGGTAAAGAAA
>NW_017100190.1:369714-388775 GCF_001263275.1 Habropoda laboriosa | reverse complement strand
GAGGGTCGTTAGGGCGCCGACGCGAAGCGTCGAAGCGGCGGACGCCGCGTCGTAGACGACTATCGTCGACCAGTGTACGTTCGTCTTGAACATCGAGCGTATCGCGCGCTCTGTGCAGAAACGTTTTGTCCGGTTGTGCACGATGTTATTGTCAGCGTGAGCATACCAACGGAGGAAACCGTGCGCTTCTCGGAATTAATATGCGATCTACCGCGCGACACTCTCGTAAATATTTTTCTTCCCTCGCAAACTTGCTCGTGACGAGATCGTGTGACGGACCCGTCGGTGCCTAAGGCAAACACATCGCGTTTATTTCTTCTTTCGTTTCATCTCGTCTTTCATCGTTCCTCGTGATTTCTGCTCGATTAACAAACAAACGTATAGATTTCGAGTCTTTAAATCATCGCGTGCATTTCAAGCTCCCTTCTTCGATGAGTCTCCCAGGACCAGTGACTTTTCGATCGTTCGATTTCGGTGTTGACGATGACGATGTTGATAGAGTAAACGGAATTTCGTCAGGAGGATAATTTGGAAGGAAAGGAAAGGAGTAGAGAGGGAAGGCAACAACAGCGAACAGGTTCAGACGTCGGCGAACAAGTTGGCTAATATTTCATTTCGCGGTGTTCTCGGTTGCGCGTGTTTCCATAATGTATGTACGTCGCGATTCTTGTTACCGCGGATGCATCCGTCGGGAAATACAGCCACGCGAACTCGTACGCGGTGTACACGCCGCGCGTTAAAAGTATTCTCTCGTTTAATGCAACTCCTCGAAATTCAAGAGCGTGTTGCACCGAGTACGCGGCGGCACTGCGGTGCACCTCTGCTCTTTCGTTGCCAATCTGAAAGTATCGTTGCATCTTCGATAGATGGATAGATCATAGCTCGCGATCGTTCGACGTCCCAAACCTGAGGAATATTTGTACGCGAAACAGATCGATCGATCGGTGCGCTTAATTTTCCCACGTGTTCGGGGCGCGAGGCCAGATGGAGTGAATTGCGCCGGGCTGTGATCTGTGGTGATCGGTAACTACCCTTTCCGAGGGGATAGGTGTGCGGTCTAGGAATCGGAGGTGAGATGCACGTCGGAGCGAATCGTTCCGCGATGAACTGAACTCGCGCGATTCGGGTGGTGTCCGCGATCGCGGGTCAGAAAAGACGGACGAGATTAAGAGCGGCGAAGAAACGTGCGGAGGGGTGAAAAATGAGGGCCCCGTTGCTGTTGCTGGGGGGTGTCGTGGTATTCTCGGTCGCGGTCGCGAGAGCTTTCTCGTGTGTGTGCTCGCCCTTCGAGTGTGACATTCTCACGGACGACGATTGTCCCGGAGGCCTCACCTGGGATCCCTGCAGGTAAGCCGCCGCGGCAGATCACACGGAGTAATACTTGCGAACCATCCCCTGACTTTCCAACACTCGCAGTCTTTTTTCTCCTCTTTTACCGTTCGCCGTAAATTACCCTTGGAATAAATTGCCCCTATCGAGAAATTGCGTGCAATTAAACTATAAAACTTCTCGTTCTCTTTTTCATCGGGAGTAAAAAATTCTGTTCTTTGCCCGAGAGACGGCGGCGAATTTAATACCGATATATTACCGGTGCACGCCTGAATATTCAGAAGGAACAAAAGCATCGCTCGTTCAAATTTTATGCCGTTCTTCGACCTCATTTCTAGTCCAATCTAGATTAAGCTGTCTCAGTCGCAACACTTCGACTCGAGCGTTTTTCACGTCAGCCAATCGAAATTTCCCGTCGTTGGACATTCCGCGCTGATCGAAATGCGAAAATTGTATCGGAGGGATCGATAGAATCGGTGAAGGTGAAATTCTTCGCAGCGGCTTCCGACAGTTACTGCGCGGATCTAACGTTTATCGCGGCAAAGAATTCCCGGTCTCGAGAGTCCTTCGGGCAGAGTAGCAGAGTCGGTCGACTGTTCGAGTCGCGAGCAGCTTGGAAATGTAGCAGGACAGCCTGCCGGTAAACGAGTTATTTCGGGCAAAGGAGTCGCGTGCTTCAGGATTTCACGTACGGTAAACATTTTACGACCCCCGAATTCCTCTTTGCGAATGCGAGCTGTGTCCCCTTTACGCGACCGGCAATATTCCACCTCATGTACCTGGTTCCTCGCTAAATTCTCGTCTTGTTCCTTCGTCTCCGTTTCGAATGTCCGATTTACCGATTACCCGCTAATCTTCTCTATTTTTTCCCCCGCTTAATTGCTGTCTCTTTAGTTTCATCTACGGAACGTAAACGGTTTAGCTTTTGACGAATAGTTAGGATTTGTGACAGGACTTGGATGTGACCGCGCCTCGGCGCTACTCTCTTTTCCCGTACTCGGAACAATTTCGTTACTTTTGTGCGATGCGACGAATAATTTAATCGCAGTCCGTCTAACGGCCTTCTGGAATCGCGTAAACGCGCTCAAAGCTTTGAGCATTGCGGTGCATCGGTGCACATTTTCCAGCCACGCGTTCCTCCTCCTCAGTTTCGACTTGAAAAAGCTTATCTCGCGACGCGACGCAGTACATACCCAGCGGACATGTCAGTTAACGTTTCAACGTTGAAAGACGTCGCTTATCGCACGGTTTGTTAACTACCATCGCAAGCTTTCCCTTCTCTCTCTCTCTCTCTCTCTCTCTCTCCACTTTTCAGATTTTCACCTGATCATCGTCTACTCACTTTTCCCTCCTTCTTCTCTTCCTTCGAAAGGAAGCTGCGACAAGAACGACGTCGAACATCCTTGACGAAAAACCGATTTATCGAGATGGAGTTTCGAGTTATTAAAGGGATGTATTTCGTTACGATGTAAACCGGACGTGAACGAATCTCGTTCGGCATCGTCCCGGCTACATGTGTCGGGAAAGAAAATTGTTTGGTCGAGAAGTTGGACGAAACGTGATATAAAAGGATTGATTGCCCTCGATCCTACGGCGAGACGGAATAATAAAATTGCTCGTCCTAGTCTGTACAATGTACACCCGGCATCTCCTCCGCTCCGTAGCGTAAGCATTATCTTTAGACGACCGGTATAAAACAGGATAAATTTATGGCTTTATTACGTTTGAATTTGTTTCACAAGGACAAAGACCGGGATGAAAATCGAGTTCACTTTGATGCGATTTCATAAATTCTCTCGCGTTCCCGCGTTCTGCCTGTAATAAATAAAGCTCGGAGCTTGGAGAGAGAGAGCGTAGGTATGAACAGGTGTAATTGTTTCCAGATGCTGCAAGCTGTGCGCTCGCGTCGAGGAGGAGCCGTGCGGTGGCCTTTTTGGCTTTTCCGGAAGTTGCGGCGACGGGTTGCAATGCGTCATCAAAAATCTACTGCCGAATACCCGGGAATTGGACGAAGGAGTCTGTACAAGTGAGTGGTATCGATATCCCTTCGTTTTCATTAGCCTCCCTAGAATCTATTAAGTAGGTACTTTTTTACGTCGTTCCGGGGAGGAAGTAACGGGAGATGAAAAATTTATGAAGCGATTCGAATCTCTTTGCGAGTCGATCTTTAGAATCCCAGCGATTAATAACGTGCGCCGCTTCGTCGAACTTTTCACGATCAATTTTCATCATAGGCCACGGGTTCCTTTTCCTCCCTCTTTCGCTTCCTCTCCTTTTCCACATCGCGATCGTATACCGGCGCCTTCTCCCTAATAGACACGCTCTTGCATACGCATAATGCAAATATTCTAAGAATAATTGTTACACGACGTTGATAATTATTGTTAAACGAGAAGGTGACGAGCGTGTTACGGACGACGTTATCGAGGACAGCCTTTTGCGGTCGTGATTATCGTCGATGTAGGGAGGTAATAATAATATTTTGCCGGGGGCGTGTAACAATCTATGGAAAAATTTCTTACTTCTGCTTGTGTCTGTTTGAAAAGGAGAGAAAAATAGTTGTAGATTGATACGCTCGGAATATCGAGTGACACAATTCCAAAATACAAATCGACCAGGGAAAGTGTAAAGGTTTGAAATAGTTTCGGTACGAAAGTGGAACATTATGGCGATTAAGTTTGCCAAAATTCGTTCATTTCTTACTTGCATCGCCATAGTCGAACGGAATAAGGTAGAAGCGAGGCGGCGCCGTGGTAGACGGTTTAAATATAATATGTATATCCCACGGAGTCAATCAATATCGGTCGATTCTTACAAACGCTTCTCGTAGTTCCCGTTCTCCTCGAGTATATCCTCAAGGGTTGGAGAATTGTGCCGGTAGCAAGAATTGATTTCGAGTAAAAGAGCATTTACAAATTGTTCAGTCCCGAGTTTTTCTGCTCGGTCGTTCGATCGTCGTCTCGAAGACGGCACTACACAAGCTTTATCTCCTCTTCCCGGAACTCTGCCAGCCAGTCATCTTTCCTCTTCACTTTTCCTTTTATTTCTTCTCCTATCGAGCCTCGACCTGCCACCCCTTCTTTCAAACTTCTCAACACTTTGAACTAGTCGAGCCCCGTGACTGTGGACCCGAGAGAAACGAACGGAGACGACTCTGGCCGCGAATTTAATCGAACAATTTTCCCCCTCGAGCCCCGTGTCGTTATTATACAAGTACTTCGCCTCTTGCGTGTCCTACTGGAAAAATACGTTCGCAACGTAGAGACGAACTTTGAGAAAAATTTGAATTCGTTTGGTAGCACTCGCACTCGCACCAATCACACCTCGGGTCGCGTTCCTCTTTTCCACGTACAGTCTCCGTGTGTAATATGCAGAGCAGCGAGGACAAAGTAACGATCTGTTTAGAATTCCGGATTTTATTAACACTCTCGCATGAGTGAACGTAACGTGGCTCCCGTTGCAGATGGCATCCAGCCAATTCCGTGCAACAGTGGCTCGAATTTTTTTTCAGAGGCCAAATGCTATCTGTAATCCTGAAAACTGACACTTGCTTCGACTTGGAATTCTCGATACATTTCGATCGCGTTTACACTTCCTCTTCGACACAAACTTTTCACAGATGCATACGTACGTATATGTAAATACGTGTGTAAGCATATCGTTGTTGCTACTCTTGTGCTCGACAGATACCTCGACCGTCTACCGTGGAAACCGTTAGTTTTACTATCGTCGCTGTTGGTTCATTTCGTTCGCTGGATACGAACGATTTTCAATTTCAAAACGGCGTAATTGGAAACTCGTCGAAAGAGTTTTTCTTGCGCCGAGGTGGTAAAAGAAAATAAAGGAACGGTTCAACTTCAAATCTCCTTCCTTTCGGTCGGATGCCCTCGAGATTCGTGATCCGAGAGCCCACGAATGCTTCAATACTAATTACTCGCACCATCTTCTCTGGTTATTATCTTAAAGTGCCAGCTAATTGAATCACCACGATTCAATTTCACCGCCCCTTTTGTCTGCGAAAACGTCTCTCGTCGGAGACAGCCTATAAAAATGCCGCTAAGGAGTTGCATATTCGCCCTTGAACCTCTATCCTTCCTCGTTTCTATTCGAATCGTTGTTTTACTCGGAGGACTCGTTTGCTGCCACGGAAAGTCTCTCGTAAAGTTTGTCGCGTCAGAGACAAAAAGCAAAATCGAGCAGTTGTAACGCCTTGAATATAGACTGTGTGTACAAGACGACGTGTAGTCGTGCAACGAGTAGAAAGCGTCGAATTTTACGTGATCCCTGGCTGCTGGTGCAGTCCACGGTGAAGAATATGCGGTAGATTGAACGACATCGAAGGAATACGAACATATAGAAGTACGTTTTCCACGGTGGTCGGTTTTAGTTGGACGATCGTTCAAATATTCGCCCAAGATTTTTCTTTCGCCAAACCTTTCGACAACATTTTAAATCAATTTTCGCGGAAGCTCGGTTGGAAAACGTTTAAGAAAAGAACTGAACTGCATACCCCCGTTGAATATAAGCCGATGCATATGCACTGGTACTTGACGTGGAAGCTCGGGTACTCGGTATTCATGGAATATCGTTGCTCGAACGCAAGAGGTCGCGACCAGGGAGGGGGACGAACAAATTAGTTTAGGTCTTTTATCTTTACATTGCCGTGGTTCGCACCGGCACGGGCGCACGCATCGTAAAAATCGAGCGTACGTTTCGCGCGTCGTAAACTTTCCCCGGATAATAGCCTTTTTTCGTCCTGGTTTCGCCATCTTCGCCAGGGCGAAGAGCTTGGGGAGGTTGTAATCGAACTGTTGGAACGAAAGCGATTAATCGGAATACGAATGAAAATGCGAAAAAATCGACGCGAGAGAATATTCCTCGACGAAATTACATAGATCGTTCCGCTCGCTTTTATTCGCCTCGTTTTACAATTTTATCCCGCACATTTTTGTCCAACGCGAGTGGACTTTGTCCATCTCCGATAGGGTGGAAAGTGTCGTTTGCTACGATAGCGCAGTGTATGCAGATTTACGCGTGCAAATTGTAAGCTTTGCACTTGTAAATTAGCACTTATAAATTGGCTAATATCGGGCATATCGTATCCGAGTGGTTCAACGTGCCTACCACTGCCTGTACCCGTACCCGTGCATATAATCGATGTTTATTACCGCGATTTGTATGACGCGCAACTCAATTAACCTGTGTGATTTACTTTAGTGGTCCGCGAGAGCGTTTCACGCAACGCGTCGTTCTATTGCACGCGCGACCAAACTCCTCTATATCCGATCTATTATCGTCGCTGATTCTCCCTTTCTCGCCGCTCGTACCTTCTCTTAAACGGAATTCAAGTACTCTTAAAAGGCTCCCTTTCGGCTGTTACGATAAAGATTTGGAAATGTGTTTGGTCGATAAACGGAGTTTATTCGAAATGTCGAGACATATCTGGAGCAAGGGGAGAAAAAAAGTGCGCGTTGGGGTGGACAAACAGCGAAGCATAAAGGAGAAGGCGATGATTATCTGGCGATAGGACGAGTTGGGGTCCATTGAAACGAGAACAAGGCAGTCCCAACGATCGCAGCCAGTGCGGTTGTGGGAGAAAAGGAAAAAGAAGGAGGAGGAGCGCGGTGGGAGATATCTGAGCATTCACGGGCCATTTCCCCTATGCTGCTCATAATGACGTTATTGCCTTTTGGAGGTTCGGTTGGTTGGAGGTTGGCGGGAAATCGTATCTGAATTCGTTAACCACCGACATTATCGGTTTTCGGCCGATGTACCGGAGATGTAAATTCGTTGGACTCGGGCAACACTCGCGACAAATATTGTGCTCGTCTCTAAACGCAAATTGATTCCGTTCGTACGAATCGAAAGAAAAAAAGAAAAAAGTTTTTATCTTGAAAACGATATTCGTTGGAAACATTTTTAATCCCTTTGTGCACTTACATTTCGTTCAGATGTTATCGAGCCTGTCGGCGCTAGCGTCGGCGCATTGTCCGCCGCGTTACGTATTCAGCGGAGCGCGAAAGGAAAGTTGACGTTCTTTTTGACTTTATCGAGAGGAGAGCCAGCAGGCGGACAGGTGGATTTTTCTTCTGCTTTACGGCAGTTGTTACTTGGTTCGAAAGGGTAGTACCCCCTGTTGCGCGTTCGGTTACGTGGCGTTTACGTAATCTGCGATCGGGTATGGCCTATATCCGAAGCGTGGCTACCTGGTGTGAAGGGTTGAACCGGATTCTACGTTAGGAACGGTGAAAAATACGTCCGAGCTCGAAGCTCGCGATGTTCGAACGCGGGTAACTCGACGCAAGTTGTCGGGGCGTTGGAACGACACGCGTGTACGTAGGTGCATTCTACGGTCCGTGTTCCACGATACTCGTAAATCTTCGGAAACAGAGAGGAACACGACACGGTTCTCGGTCGCGTAGCGCGGCTTTAAGTAAACGACGCGACGGTAGTTACCTTTATTCTTTTCGTACGGTTACGGATTAAAAATTAAATTATGCACGCTCGGGGGAGTTTGGCGGTGAAATATTGACCGTAACACTATCTGCACCAGCCACGTATCCTGTACACACACACACACACACATATGTATATACGAGTACATACATAATGGCGTGTACGCATCGTTTGCACGGTCGCAAAGTGATATCGAGCTCGATTAACCAGCACGAGCACGTCGTACCCTCTTGCGAGTAAGGTGAGATCCTCGGTCAGCCATGAACAACGTTTATGCGATAAATTAATCACACGACACTTCAAAGCTCTGCTGTACGAAACATAATTCTACCAGCGCTTAAGCCTTAAGCGAACGGCTACAGGCAAGGACGATTTTTTAAACGAATCCCGCGTTTTCTATCACTCTCCCCTTATAAGTTATCCTTTGCTCGCGCCCCACCGCTATCGATTCTGCCTCCAGCTACAGATCTCGCGATTATTTCAACTAATAAATTATTTCAACAATAATCGCTTTGCATGTTTTTTTCACGAACGTTGAAACAATTGAAACGGCACTAGGTATTGTGTATTTCCTTGGAATTGTAAGCGTCGTCCTGTCGCTTACGCACACCATGCTATTTCGCTGTAAAGCGTTATTACCTATTTCATTCACGTGAATATACACATGTACGTACAGTTGGCTGACTCGGTGTTCATTAATACGTGCTTCTACCGGTGTGCAAATATGCTCAACAGTTTTTTCAACCAGTGGCAAATACGTTATAACGATGGAAGATTTTAATACAGTTTGAAACAGCATCGGTACGACTCGCTGGTCTTCTATGTCGTTTCGCGAACCGTCACACTGTGATGCTATTTCTCGAATAGCTGGCCAAAATTCAATTTTCGCGTATAGCAGACTTTATATCGGCGCGTTAAACGTCGCTTGAATTTTTTAAATATGTCGATTGGTTGCTGAGATATAGGCCGTTAAACTTGACGAAATTTCTTGGAGAATTTCATTGGTTCAACGTCAAATTTTAATGTTTCGAACTGATTTGGAAAGAAATTTTGGAATTTCTCGAAACGTTATCATCGGGACACTCGGGAGAATTCTCGGTTATAGGTCGCGAGTAATTTCATTCAGGGCTTCTGGTGATAATCACTAGGCTTCGAGGAGGAAATTCGACGCAATTTAATAACCTGATTCCTACTCGAGAAATCTACTTTTAATCAAGGTATCTACGCCGAAATAACGGTGTAAAATCTGATTTGCCACGGACCACAGGTGCGCGATACCGCTTCACCTAGCACCGAGCAAAAATTCACCGAGAGAATGGATCGCGAATTTCCAAGTGTTCTTTCACTCAATTGTATCTCGCTCGCGTAGCATCGATCGTCGCCAGAACTCTGCGCTGGATTACCTAAGTACTTGCACAATGAATCTGTATCGCGAAATCGTTTCATCGATCTTTTCTCCGGATATTATTCGAAAAAATTTTCTAGATAGTAAAGAGAACAGTTTCTTCGCGGATAGCGCTTCCTGCGGAGCTTACGTCACGGAGATTCGAGAGGAAAATTCGGAATTATCGTTGTCGGAAAAGCCTGGCGATACCGGGGTTGGAAAGTCTAGGGACCGAAACGAAATCTCCAATTTCGAAATAGGAATCGTGTTGCTGTTTCTCCCGTTTCTCTTTTACCTAGAATCTTTGGATGGCTGCGTTTCGTTGGTCGCAGAAAATGTACCTCGTGTAATCGCTGGTCGTTATTTATTTAGACCGACAGAGAGTTGAGGGAACGGCGCGGTGCCGCGGAAAAGTATTCCGCGTCCTCGCTCGGTGTCGAGGAGATGCATACACACGCGTCACGAGTGCATGCTATGTTTTATGCAGCAGCGTAGCAGAGATGATTCGCTTTCCAGAGGAAAATCCTTAGCGCGAAAACACGATGCACCTTTCGAACGGTGAAAGTGTCATCCTCGTTGACGCCACCGTTGCCGAGCGAGCTTTCCAAAGATGAATCCGTTCGATTCTACCCACCGTAGTTCGTCGTCCTCCAGTTTTCCGTTTCAAACATGCTCGTATTTTGGCATTACGTAAATCCTCGGATGACTGCTCTCGCACCCTCCACTCCAGTCGTTCCACCGAATACATTGTGCCGGCAGCGCACGGTAGAAATACTACGACCGCGTTTACACCCGAGTGTGCCGCCTTTTCTTCAAATATTCATAAACGAGACGATGAAACGCGCTAAAATCCATTTACTCCCCGTACCCTCTGCACGCTTTACGAACGGCCGAAACATCGCGGCACGATCAAATGTCGTCGCGCCGACCGAACAGTTGCACAAAAACATCGCTGAAAGGTTGAATTGTAAAAAAGATCCCGCTGCGATTCCGTTGTTTGATCGCGTATTTTTCACATTTCGGTTCGCGTAGATACGCGCTACGCTGGAACTGTTTGAAAGGGAGGAACAAAAAGGAGGGGGGAAAAAACAAAACGAAGAAACCTCTCGTGTTTTTTCAATGCACGCACGCCAACTTCTCTCAAAAGAATTAATCTTTACGCGCGGCATCGTTTTGAAAGCATCGCTTTAGACCAGGGAAATGCACGTTTACGCCAACGAATTCGTATTTAATCGTGGGTAACCCTTATGTCCGTCGGGGAGTAATTACGAGATCGAGTCGAGCACGCGTTAAGCTTGGTTTTACACAACGTGTGCATATATTATTAAAACGCAGAGTTGAGTAGTTTTTTCGTTGCAAGCTAATCCAGGATGCGTTGTGCGCGGGTCTCGAGATATCGGTCTAATTGTCCGAGGAAGGAAAAGATGGGAAAGTGGTCGATAACGGTTGGAGTTACGGCGGGGTATTCGATTGGCGGGGTAATGCCGCAATAAAGTCGCAAGGGTCGCGTGTAATAGTTGGTCTGCGGTTGAGAGGCAGGATTGGAGTCGACAGGCTCGTTTCGAATCGAATAAACCAAGAATAGTCCATTTTCAACGACGGATGTTCCTCTGTGGAGTTGCATATAGGTTGCGGCTGCGTGCACACCGCCCACCACACGTGGAATATCAGCGAACCGTGGTGACCCCTCGTATAAACAGTAGTTTGCGTCGCGTCACTTTATTTCGTGCAGATGCACGCTCACGGTTTATACAGATTTATATAGGGAGTAACGCAGGCACCGTACTTTCGCGGAGAAAAATACGAATCGCACGAGTGTAATTGCCGCTTTTTCCAGTCGAGCGGGAATATTTTGATTTTACGCGGGGTTTTCTCTCCTATTTTTGCCAGGCTGATTTGAAACGCGGAAAATTGCCGGCCGGCCGGCTGGCAAAATGCGCCCGAAATGCGCCGCTTCCGATTTACATGGTTAAAGAACGAGCCGCTTTGTTCGCGCGACATTGTTTCCGCGATTTCACTCGCGTCGGTCGCGCGCCAATTTGCATTTACCGCGTGACGTGTCTGGCGTCAGAAACGAATCAGAAACGGTGATATTATTCTATTTTGCTGACCCGATTCTAAAATTCGTCCGTTCGCTTCTCGTAAGGGCAAACGTTCGGAAAACTTGGCGGTCTTTGCGGTCTTTAACGTTCGAGCGAGACAATGGTATCGTTAAGAGGAGAGGGGACGGTGGAGGTTGGAGAAAAGTAAGCCGCATTGAGATTAACAAATGTACGTGACCGGGTTGCGATTTCAATGGAGAAAAAGCAACGCGAGTAACTCTTTCGATTCTCTGTATTTCACAGTTGGCGATTGTTGCCTCGAGATTGCTGACCGAGTCGTACCGTGTGTACGGTGTACGCGAAGCCATGGTAGGAAGCCCAGTTTCTCAACGTCGAGTAACAAATCTTGAGAATGGCTCGTAAGCGAACGCGCGCTGCTGGATGGCATTCCTATGCAACGCTTCGCCTACACTTACGTATGTATCTACCGCCCCGTAACCGCGCGCCCTACGAATTCCGTTAGAACGAATACAAGTGGCCAAAGCCTCCATAGATCACCGTCGCGATTCGGCCCGCGCATATAGAAAGTTCGATACACCTAAGAAAGAAACGTAACTCTGGTAGCCACCTGGTTTCACCCCAGAAAACGTTAAGAAGGAACGTTACTTTAGAAACCCGCTATCGTTCCTTCGGTAAATGAGTGTCGATAAAGTGAAGTTTAACGCAATCACCGAACCATTTCCATTACGCTCTCTCGTCTCTGTACCTACATGTATACTATATCTCCTACATATGTATTTCGCGAAACGTTGCGTATAAAAGGTCGTAAGACGGATAAACGCAGGCATTGTTCGGAATACGCAACCGCAGAATTGTCGCTGTACGAACCGACGGAAGAGATATCCTCGTTATTCGTGGCGCAACGGTAGGTTCGCAGGAAAGCGCAGAAATATATTTCGGGTTTCACGTGTGCACGGTACGGAGTACAGAGGGATAGAGAGAGAAAGAGTAGTTAAGCCAAGGATTCGTTGTGTATCCTGCGAGGTCTATAGGCAGTCCGCCGCGCGGTCTATGTACGGCTGCAATCGATTACTTGCTTTATTTCGCGTGAGCCGCTGTGACCTCACCAAGCTGTGTTATTACATTGCCCGGCTGGTTTGGTGTGGGTGAATGGAAATGCGTCAGTGCGCTCGCGTACTCCAGGATATCAGGCCGATGCTTGGCCGAGTGGTGTGCAATTCGTGACATTACGTGAATCGGTAGGAGACAGCAGATTCCACAAAGAGAGACACACAACGTGTGTGTGTGTGTGTGTGTGTGTTGTAACATCGATGGATGCACGGGATGACCTGAATGCATCCGATGGATTTTCCGATTTTGAATCTGATACTGGATGCTGCTGATCGAGAGAAAGCAAATACGGATAAACTGAAATTTTGGTCGTGTCTTCAAAGACTGTATCGCCCAAGTAAGTAGGTAGGTACTACCTGCAGCGATACCTCTTTCGAATCGAATAGGCTCGATGCACGTTCGATTACGCCAATTTATCCGAGGAATTCGATATTCGATTAGGTTCATTCTGATAGCCTTCAAAGAAGAATTAATTCCCGATCGAACGTCGAGTAAAACGAACATCTCCCCGGTACATCGTTGCGATGTTCAACCTGTTTTCCAGGAATTACCACGCGTTGCAAATTCGCTCGATTGTAAATTGATAAACGCGGCAACGAGAAGCGGCCGTTTTATCGCTGCGCTTTCCGTAGATATCGTGGACGTCTCTTGTTCGGTGAATTTACTACAATTTTCTGCACTATCGTGCATTACGTATACTGTAGAAACAAGCTCGGTTCGCCCCCATAGCTGTTCTCTGTACCTGGAAAGATAGGGATTTCGAAATGAAACGTATACTCTGTAAGCACACGGTGCTTCTGAAACATTCATGATCTCGGTAAAGATCTTTCTATACTACGCATCGGATGGTTGAATCGACCCATTTCCATTGTCATATCGCAACTATACGCCGGTTGACGAATTTTCCTTCTGCCACGGAACGACAGAACTCGGATTTAATTGGTCGATAGAGACGATGTTCCTTTCATTTTCCACGGACGACAGTGGTGCTGTTGCTTCTTCAGTTTCTCTCAATTCAACGCAAGAATTTGTAATTGTCGAGAAACCACGGGATCCGTTGCCGGTTTTCCTGCGATACTTTTCGAGTCGCGCGCGCGCATCGTTCGGCGTAGTAATCGCCGCGTTCTTTTTCAATTTCCCCAACGAGAATAATTCGCTGGATAGAATAGGAGGGTTGTACGGTAAACGTTGTCGGAGTAGGGGTTTCGCTGGGAATAAACGATAATGAACGTGGCTCGTAATTGTCCCAGATCATCGATCATCGTTCACGTGACAGGTAATGAGAAAGCATAGTTTTAGTTTCCGGTTCGTTTAATTGTTACGGACGCGCACGTCGTGCCGGAAAATAAATAGCCGTCAAGCCAGACGGTGCATTCTGATGTCGCTTTTTTCTTTTTTTTTCCATTACACACGCAGGTGGACTTGTAAAAAATCCGCAACTAGTGCACCAGCGCAGACTGATTAAGTCGCCTCTCGTTTCGCGCGTGTAATTTACTTAGCGTCTGACGGTACCGTTATTTTTCATAACACCATTTACTTGGTAACTGTGAATCTGCATCTCGTTGCAATCTCTCGCGGACCGCGACGTGCCGCGAATTTTTCCACCGGCTGCCATCGTATCAGCTTCCCGTCAACGTGGAATACATATTTATTTTACACAGCTATTGATTTCTTGCAACAAAGGCTGATCGAAGATAAGAATCACCTCTGCTCTGTTTACAATTTTTCCACGCCCCTTTTTTCCCTGTTCGAATGTGCCGCGTGCGCGCATATTTCTCGAGCCTCCTGTATCAAATATGCCAAATCAGAAATTCAATACAGTCGGCCGAATGTCTCGGCGTAAAGTACGATTTCTGCCCGGGCTGTCTCTCTAATGTAATAAAAACGGAGGAATTTATCTGTACGCTTTCATAGGTGCGATATACATTTGCGAATGTCGTTTCGACGAGGACGCGTTCAAGAGCGTGGAAAGACGGTCGATTTAAAAAAATATCACAGTTCACTTGGAGCAAAAACCTTTGGATACTCTTGATCGAAAGACGACGATCGCAACGACGCGACGGAGATTCGCTCTCGAAGCGGTCGTCCTCTTGGTGTGTACTTGGCGAACCACGGCCAATTAGCCGGAAGCGCATTCAGACCATTAACTCGAAATGAATTCGCGTTTAGGGTTTGCTTCAGCGTGGAAGCACGATCGGTAAACCGTTCGGCAAATTCGATATCTGGACCGCGCTGCTTCACCATGGATTATTAAACTCATCGATCGAGCCAGCTTTCAAGTTGCTCGTAGCAAAGTTACATCCGCTCCTGTAACAAATACGACAACTCCTCCTTCCTTCTTATTCCTACCGTTCGTCTCTATAAAAGCGAACACTTTTCTGGGTCGTACCATCCGTACGTATAGTACCCTGTAGCATGTTTCGATCGGTACGGCTTCCACCTACCTCCGAAATTGCAGCCGGTCCTAACCATTCGCGTAGTTCTCCCTGGAATCGCAATCCAGTTTTGCACGGCGCTTGTAATTGAATCCGAATTTGTCGTTAGAGTACGTAGCGAGTATCGTTAGGAGACCACATTATATTCTCCCGGGTACGATAGAAGCCTTAGTCCGATCTGACATACATTGTACCTGTCCTGTTTACCGATGTTAGCAACCACGTAATTGCACGGACTTTCTCGTATCGATACGAGCCTCGTTTCTGCCATGAGAATTCTCCTCGTACCTCCAACTTGTTTTTTACACACTTTCCGACGAAAAATTTATTCACCGGCACCAATCACATTTTTTCCCACATTGCATCCAACTTGCAACGCGACCCGGCTACGACAAATGTTACAATAACATCGATACGCACAATTCAAAACACTTGATTCTCGAAAAGCGATAATTGTTTTCGACAAGTTATTTATAAACGCGAACACGCGTACAGAGAGGACGAGAAAGAAACGAGAGAGAGAGAGAGAGAGTGCTTTCGATCTCGGATCCAATCGATGTTTCATCCGCAATTATTCATAGCCAGCTCGCGGGAAAAAGAAAAGTAAATAAAACGGCACGGGGCAAACAAAGCTGTGGCATCGAGACACGTGGCCGGTCGTTGCTACCTGCCACTCTCGTCCGTGCAAAAAAAAAAAAAAAAGAATATAAGTTGGTTCTTGCCCTCTTTTTTCAGAGATTCCGGGTAGATGGAGGAAGCACTGTCCGCACGGACAGGTAATGTCGGAGCCTGGTTGCAACCTAGTATCCGGAGTGACCGTAGAGAACGGGAAGACCGTGTCGACCGGAAAATGCGTTTGTGGACGGTCGGTGCCTTGGTGTCCAAACGATCCGCGGCCCTACGATTATTCTACCGAACACGAGTGCAAGCTCAATTTGGCCGTAAAGATGGGATACGGTAAGTTCACTTCTACTCGGCGGTTCAAGATTACCTTCCGTATCCATTGAACGTATACAATTTCGTACGTATGAACGAAAGAGTGCGTTTGCTTTGAAAAGGAGAAAAGCATGGAATGCGACGCAAATAATCGGGCGTGTAGTCGCGTAACTATTCTACCGGTTGTTTGCATTTCACCAGGATATTGGAAAGGGTAAATAGGGATTGGTGGACAAATCCGTTATATTCCTGTTCTGTATTTCCATTCTTTTTAATAAAGGCCGTCCATTACGGATTGTCAATCTGTCGGTATTACCGTCGGTTATTATACTTTCATAAAATATCGCATCCCCGTGGCATTTCATCGTCGGATAAAATATTCCATTCTTCGGGATTATTTAATTGGGTGATGTACACGTACGCGCGTTCTGTACGCGGAACAGAACGATTGGCTTTTTAGTCTGTTTCGTTTCGACGATAAAGTGTTCACGGGTGAAAGAAAATGAGAATCGTTAAAGTGGATAAAGTACGTGAAAGGAGAGAGCAGAGTTGAAATAACAAAAGTACGGCAGTTGCCCGTTAATGAAAGGAAAACATAAATACACAGTAGCAAAAGAAGGAAGGAACAATGGCGACTAAGAGGAAACGAAAGGTCACGAAGGCGAGAGAGATACACGGCGGCGTTAATGAGAAAAAGACATAACTAGGGGAATGTTTCGTGACGTAACTCTCACTCTCTTCGCTTCTTTGTCTCTGATTAAAGTCACGAAAAATAAGGCTCGCGAGCTCGAGACACACGTACTCTCTCGTATGTTACTCGAAACGTACAACGTCAAAGGGAAGCTTAATTGAAAATCTAAAAACTCGGAGTAGCTTGAATGTAAATTCTACCTGAATAGCTACTACGTATTTACGTATAATATGTGGGGGGAAAAAGCGTGGAGGAGGTAATTACGCGAATGTTGTCTATCGAATAAGCTCGCGATAATTACAGTCGGAGAATTTGGAGTCGTTGCACATACATAAGTATATCGTAGAATCGATAGTTAACTCGTCTTTTCATTGAGTCGAACTTTCAGCAGTCTATTCTAGCACACTTTGGCGTTGAACGTGTAACGAAGTTGTTAGCGAGTGAGTAACAAAAGTAGTTACCTGCACTGGTGCAGAAAGTTAAATTCGATTCGTCGGGAAAAGTTTAATCGTGTACGTACTTTGAAGGTAGAAACCAGACCGATTGTTCTTTTGCGGAGTTAAGTACACGACCGAAAATTTCCAAGTGCATCAAAAAAAAAAAAAAAAAAAAAAAAAAAAGGAAAGACGACGGGAGTGGACGACGAAACTTTCCTTTGTGTTTTCCTTTCACGGCAATAACTTTCAGTTTCAAAATCATCTCCTACCTGTTCTACCCTTCCCGTACGTCACCCTTTAAACGGTCCAAACTTTTTCCCCTTTCGAAATCTACCACGATTTTCCAATGCACCAGCCGTTTACGGAGTTAAGTTCAATTTCTTCATAACGATCTGCGTCACGTACAATTCCGTTTGTGCGTTCGACGGTTAGATCGACTTCGTAACAACTTTACCTTTAATTTATGTATATCGGTCTGTCGCTTCGGTCCCATTTCTTGCCGTACCTCGGCATCCAGCTGCCACGTTTCTCCGTGAAAAATGAAAACATCGAGAGTAACGAACGTACACGTAGGAAACGTACTCCCATCCCGAGTTTTACATATTCTCGTAATATTCGTTATCTCTCGAACAACATTTTCACCTGGTTTCCATAAATCCACGGAGCGATAATTGCGTTTTTAATAACCGCAAGAAACAAAAAAATTTACGGGCTACCTTCTTTCGTGCACTTGAGCTATCACTAATAACTTCATAATTGGGTCATTACACGAACGCTTTATCGATCGCAACATTCAATTAAATCACTTTGCAAGATGTGATGAGGCCACGAGTTCACGCAACTGCAGAGAAGCTGTGTACAAAGGATACCTCGGAATGGAATATCAATGAAGTAAGTCAGAACTTGCTGTTACGCTCGAATTCATAAGCCGGTACAACGTTGATTTTATTGTGTAGCAGTACACGTGTACGTGGTGCAAGCGCAATAAAATACAGCCTGTGATAATTGAGGCAGCGATTTAAAATTATCCGCGACCTGTGACACGGATAAAAGAAAAGATCTTTTCACAGTTGGGCGGGTAGGTTCTTTTGTTCGGGAGAAAGATTCGAGATTGAAGGTGGAGCGTTGGAATAGACTAAACGGATGGTTGATTAGAGCAAAGAGCAGTTACGTGTCTGCAAATATTAATGGCAAATACCACGATGGTTCTCCGAGGAAGATTAACCGAAGGATTTCACGGTCGATACTTCCGTATAACTTTACGTTTGTTTAGGATCCCACGTCGATGTTGCGCAAAATTTACTTGCCATATTAGCCGTTCGGTAATCTATTCAATTATTTGCATAACAAATGTCCTCGGATAGATGAAATATCGAGTGGCTCAAGTACGTGTAAACTCATAATCTGCAATGTATCCATGTTGATCATTTTCTCGAGATAATTCACAAAGTTTCCGAAGCTGTTCGATTATTAGGTACGATTCGCAATCTTCTTTCCAAGATCGGGGGGAGAAACGTTCATCTGTTTAAAGCTCGCTGTATTTGTTTGTAGAATCGTCTTGTTACGTAATCTAATGAAGCGCGTTAAGAAAGTAACGATTTAATTGATTTGCGCGGAGCACGTTCTGCGACAGCATGTACATAGCTCCTTGGTCTGACGTTGATCAACTTCTGTTTCAGATGGCCTCTTTAATCCCGGAAACACGGCAAGCGACGACGTTGAAGGTGAGTCACTTTTAGCCAATTTCCAAAGTTTCTGCCAGGAGTTTTAATTGAGTGTGTTTAGTATTCATCGGCGATTGAGTTTAAGGGATTAAAGTGAAATTACACGAGTACGCTTGCGTTAACGAACTGTACTCTGTATTTCACAGTTTTCCCGGACCTTTTATATTATTATCCGGACGGTGGATCGTCGAGAAAGAAAATATATCCTCAAGGAACAACGCATCCGTCCTTCGTAATACATTTTATCCAATTTCGTCGAATTTTCCACTATTTTTTTCGTTACCTGCACATCTCTCCGTATTATTGCGATAATAATAAAATGAAATTTATTCCCGATGAAATTCCCCGTCGCTCTTTAGTCTGAAACGCGTAAATTTTTGTTAGTTCTCTCTAGTTTTACGCATCGACCGACAGCTGTTAATATCGCCCATAAAAACTGCACGTTTCTCGTCTCTCGATAAAAATATCCCATTATATTCTTGGTAATAAAAACCGA